>NW_028291722.1:903677-1204903 GCF_053813885.1 Theobroma cacao | reverse complement strand
AGGCAAACAATCAATTACAATTTGTTTTAATCAAAAAATGTAAAAAAAATTCAAAATAAATTCAATAATGGGATTATAAAGGCATTTAAACTGAGTAATAAGGCTTTTCTAGGCTTGAGTGACTATAAATGAACTTTTTTTGACAATGGATGGCTTTTGCCCCATGTTTCTAGAGGTAAACATTCAATTACAATATGTTTTAATCAAAAAATGTAAAAAAAATTCAAAATAAATTCAATAATGGGATTATAAAGGCATTTAAACCGAGTAATAAGGCTTTTCTAGGCATGAGTGACTATAAATGAACTTTTCTTGACAATGGATGGCATTCGCTCCATGTTTCCCGAGGCAAACAATCAATTACAATCTGTTTTAATCAAAAAATGTAAAAACAATTCAAAATCATATCAATAATGGGATTATAAAGGCATTTAAACCGAGTAATAAGGCTTTTCTAGGCTTGATTGACTATAAATGAACTTTTCTTGACAATGGATGGCTTTCGCTCCACGTTTCCCGAGGCAAAGAATCAATTACAATCTGTTTTAATCAAAAAATGTAAAAACAATTCAAAATAAATTCAATAATGGGATTATAAAGGCATTTAAACCGAGCAATAAGGCTTTTCTAGGCATGAGTGACTATAAATGAACTTTTCTTGACAATGGATGGCTTTCGCTCCAAGTTTCCCGAGGCAAACAATCAATTACAATCTGTTTTAATCAAAAAATGTAAAAACAATTCAAAATAAATTCAATAATGGGATTATAAAGGCATTTAAACCGAGTAATAAGGCTTTTCTAGGCATGAGTGACTATAAATGAACTTTTCTTGACAATGGATGGCTTTCGCTCCACGTTTCCCGAGGCAAACAATCAATTACAATCTGTTTTAATCAAAAAATGTAAAAACAATTCAAAATAAATTCAATAATGGGATTATAAAGGCATTTAAACCGAATAATAAGGCTTTTCTAGGCATGAGTGACTATAAATGAACTTTTCTTCAAAATGGATAGCTTTCGCTCCACGTTTCCCGAGGCAAACAATCAATTACAATCTGTTTTAATCAAAAAATGTAAAAACAATTCAAAATAAATTCAATAATGGGATTATAAAGGCATTTAAACCGAGTAATAAGGCTTTTCTAGGCATGAGTGACTATAAATGAACTTTTCTTGACAATGGATGGCTTTCGCTCCACGTTTTCCGAGGCAAACAATCAATTACAATCTGTTTTAATCAAAAAATGTAAAAACAATTCAAAATAAATTCAATAATGGGATTATAAAGGCATTTAAACCGAGCAATAAGGCTTTTCTAGGCATGAGCGACTATAAATGATCTTTTCTTGACAATGGATGGCTTTCGCTCCAAGTTTCCCGAGGCAAACAATCAATTACAATCTGTTTTAATCAAAAAATGTAAAAACAATTCAAAATAAATTCAATAATGGGATTATAAAGGCATTTAAACCGAGTAATAAGGCTTTTCTAGGCTTAACTGACTATAAATGAACTTTTCTTGACAATGGATGGCTTTGGCTCCATGTTTCTACAGGTAAACAATCTATTACAATATGTTTTAATCAAAAAATGTAAAAAAAATTCAAAATAAATTCAATAATGGGATTATAAAGGCATTTAAACTGAGTAATAAGGCTTTTCTAGGCTTGAGTGACTATAAATGAACTTTTTTTGACAATGGATGGCTTTTGCCCCATGTTTCTAGAGGTAAACATTCAATTACAATATGTTTTAATCAAAAAATGTAAAACAAATTCAAAATAAATTCAATAATGGGATTATAAAGGCATTTAAACCGAGTAATAAGGCTTTTCTAGGCATGAGTGACTATAAATGAACTTTTCTTGACAATGGATGGCATTCGCTCCATGTTTCCCGAGGCAAACAATCAATTACAATCTGTTTTAATCAAAAAATGTAAAAACAATTCAAAATAAATTCAATAATGGGATCATAAAGGCATTTAAACCGAGTAATAAGGCTTTTCTAGGCTTCATTGGCTATAAATGAACTTTTCTTGACAATGGATGGCTTTTGCTCCATGTTTCTAGAGGTAAACAATCTATTACAATATGTTTTACTCAAAAAATGTAAAAAAAATTCAAAATAAATTCAATAATGGGATTATAAAGGCATTTAAACCGAGTAATAAGGCTTTTCTAGGCATGAGTGACTATAAATGAACTTTTCTTGACAATGGATGGCTTTCGCTCCACGTTTTCCGAGGCAAACAATCAATTACAATCTGTTTTAATCAAAAAATGTAAAAACAACTCAAAATAAATTCAATAATGGGATTATAAAGGCATTTAAACCGAGCAATAAGGCTTTTCTAGGCATGAGTGAATATAAATGAACTTTTCTTGACAATGGATGGCATTCGCTCCATGTTTCCCGAGGCAAACAATCAATTACAATCTGTTTTAATCAAAAAATGTAAAAACAATTCAAAATAAATTCAATAATGGGATTATAAAGGCATTTAAACCGAGTCATAAGGCTTTTCTAGGCTTGACTGACTATAAATGAACTTTTCTTAACAATGGATAGCTTTGGCTCCATGTTTCTACAGGTAAACAATCTATTACAATATGGTTTAATCAAAAAATGTAAAAAAAATTTAAAATAAATTCAATAATGGGATTATAAAGGCATTTAAACCGAGTAATAAGGCTTTTCTGGGCATGAGTGACTATAAATGAACTTTTCTTCAAAATGGATAGCTTTCGCTCCACGTTTCCCGAGGCAAACAATCAATTACAATCTGTTTTAATCAAAAAATGTAAAAACAATTCAAAATAAATTCAATAATGGGATTATAAAGGCATTTAAACCGAGTAATAAGGCTTTTCTAGGCATGGGTGACTATAAATGAACTTTTCTTGACAATGGATAGCTTTCTCTCCACGTTTCCCGAGGCAAACAATCAATTACAATCTGTTTTAATCAAAAAATGTAAAAACAATTCAAAATAAATTCAATAATGGGATTATAAAGGCATTTAAACCGAGTAATAAGGCTTTTCTAGGCATGAGTGACTATAAATGAACTTTTCTTGACAATGGATGGCATTCGCTCCATGTTTCCCGAGGCAAACAATCAATTACAATCTGTTTTAATCAAAAAATGTAAAAACAATTCAAAATAAATTCAATAATGGGATTATAAAGGCATTTAAACCGAGTAATAAGGCTTTTCTAGGCTTGACTGACTATAAATGAACTTTTCTTGACAATGGATGGCTTTGGCTCCATGTTTCTACAGGTAAACAATCTATTACAATATGTTTTAATCAAAAAATGTAAAAAAAATTTAAAATAAATTCAATAATGGGATTATAAAGGCATTTAAACCGAGTAATAAGGCTTTTCTAGGCATGAGTGACTATAAATGAACTTTTCTTCAAAATGGATTGCTTTCGCGCCACGTTTCCCGAGGCAAACAATCAATTACAATCTGTTTTAATCAAAAAATGTAAAAACAATTCAAAATAAATTCAATAATGGGATTATAAAGGCATTTAAACCGAGTAATAAGGCTTTTCTAGGCATGAGTGACTATAAATGAACTTTTCTTGACAATGGATGGCTTTCGCTCCACGTTTTCCAAGGCAAACAATCAATTACAATCTGTTTTAATCAAAAAATGTAAAAACAACTCAAAATAAATTCAATAATGGGATTATAAAGGCATTTAAACCGAGCAATAAGGCTTTTCTAGGCATGAGCGACTATAAATGATCTTTTCTTGACAATGGAAGGCTTTCGCTCCAAGTTTCCCGAGGCAAACAATCAATTAGAATATGTTTTAATCAAAAAATGTAAAAACAATTCAAAATAAATTCAATAATGGGATTATAAAGGCATTTAAACCGAGTAATAAGGCTTTTCTAGGCATGAGTGACTATAAATGAACTTTTCTTGACAATGGATGGCTTTCGCTCCACGTTTTCCGAGGCAAACAATCAATTACAATCTGTTTTAATCAAAAAATGTAAAACAAATTCAAAATAAATTCAATAATGGGATTGTAAAGGCATTTAAACCGAGTAATAAGGCTTTTCTAGGCATGAGTGACTATAAATGAACTTTTCTTGACAGTGGATGGCTTTCGCTCCACGTTTTCCGAGGCAAACAATCAATTACAATCTGTTTTAATCAAAAAATGTAAAAACAATTCAAAATAAATTCAATAATGGGATTATAAAGGCATTTAAACCGAGTAATAAGGCTTTTCTAGGCATGAGTGACTATAAATGAACTTTTCTTGACAATGGATGGCTTTCGCTCCACGTTTTCCGAGGCAAACAATCAATTACAATCTGTTTTAATCAAAAAATGTAAAAACAACTCAAAATAAATACAATAATGGGATTATAAAGGCATTTAAACCGAGCAATAAGGCTTTTCTAGGCATGAGCGACTATAAATGATCTTTTCTTGACAATGGAAGGCTTTCGCTCCAAGCTTCCCGAGGCAAACAATCAATTAGAATATGTTTTAATCAAAAAATGTAAAAACAATTCAAAATAAATTCAATAATGGGATTATAAAGGCATTTAAACCGAGTAATAAGGCTTTTCTAGGCATGAGTGACTATAAATGAACTTTTCTTTACAATGGATAGCTTTCGCTCCACGTTTCCCGAGGCAAACAATCAATTACAATCTGTTTTAATCAAAAAATGTAAAAACAATTCAAAATAAATTCAATAATGGGATTATAAAGGCATTTAAACCGAGTAATAAGGCTTTTCTAGGCATGAGTGACTATAAATGAACTTTTCTTGACAATGGATGGCATTCGCTCCATGTTTCCCGAGGCAAACAATCAATTACAATCTGTTTTAATCAAAAAATGTAAAAACAATTCAAAATAAATTCAATAATGGGATTATAAAGGCATTTAAACCGAGTAATAAGGCTTTTCTAGGCATGAGGGACTATAAATGAACTTTTCTTGACAATGGATGGCATTCGCTCCATGTTTCCGGAGGCAAACAATCAATTACAATTTGTTTTAATCAAAAAATGTAAAAACAATTCAAAATAAATTCAATAATGGGATTATAAAGGCATTTAAACCGAGTAATAAGGCTTTTCTAGGCTTGACTGACTATAAATGAACTTTTCTTGACAATGGATGGCTTTGGCTCCATGTTTCTACAGGTAAACAATCTATTACAATATGTTTTAATCAAAAAATGTAAAAAAAATTTAAAATAAATTCAATAATGGGATTATAAAGGCATTTAAACCGAGTAATAAGGCTTTTCTAGGCATGAGTGACTATAAATGAACTTTTCTTCAAAATGGATAGCTTTCGCGCCACGTTTCCCGAGGCAAACAATCAATTACAATCTGTTTTAATCAAAAAATGTAAAAACAATTCAAAATAAATTCAATAATGGGATTATAAAGGCATTTAAACCGAGTAATAAGGCTTTTCTAGGAATGAGTGACTATAAATGAACTTTTCTTGACAATGGATGGCATTCGCTCCATGTTTCCCGAGGCAAACAATCAATTACAATCTGTTTTAATCAAAAAATGTAAAAACAATTCAAAATAAATTCAATAATGGGATTATAAAGGCATTTAAACCGAGTAATAAGGCTTTTCTAGGCTTGACTGACTATAAATGAACTTTTCTTGACAATGGATGGCTTTGGCTCCATGTTTCTACAGGTAAACAATCTATTACAATATGTTTTAATCAAAAAATGTAAAAAAAATTTAAAATAAATTCAATAATGGGATTATAAAGGCATTTAAACCGAGTAATAAGGCTTTTCTAGGCATGAGTGACTATAAATGAACTTTTCTTCAAAATGGATAGCTTTCGCGCCACGTTTCCCGAGGCAAACAATCAATTACAATCTGTTTTAATCAAAAAATGTAAAAACAATTCAAAATAAATTCAATAATGAGATTATAAAGGCATTTAAACCGAGTAATAAGGCTTTTCTAGGCTTGAGTGACTATAAATGAACTTTTCTTGACAATGGATGGCTTTCGCTCCACGTTTCCCGAGGAAAACAATCAGTTACAATCTGTTTTAATCAAAAAATGTAAAAACAATTCAAAATAAATTCAATAATGGGATTATAAAGGCATTTAAACCGAGTAATAAGGCTTTTCTAGGCATGAGTGACTATAAATGAACTTTTCTTGACAATGGATGGCTTTCGCTCCACGTTTTCCGAGGAAAATAATCAGTTACAATCTGGTTTAATCAAAAAATGTAAAAAAAATTCAAAATAAATTCAATAATGGGATTATAAAGGCATTTAAACCGAGTAATAAGGCTTTTCTAGGCATGAGTGCTATAAATGAACTTTTCTTCAAAATGGATAGCTTTCGCGCCACGTTTCCCGAGGCAAACAATCAATTACAATCTGTTTTAATCAAAAAATGTAAAAACAATTCAAAATAAATTCAATAATGAGATTATAAAGGCATTTAAACCGAGTAATAAGGCTTTTCTAGGCTTGAGTGACTATAAATGAACTTTTCTTGACAATGGATGGCTTTCGCTCCAAGTTTCCTGAGGTAAACAATAAATTACAATCTGTTTTAATCAAAAAATATAAAAAAAATTCAAAATAAACTCAATAATGGGATTATAAAGGCATTTAAACCGAGTAATAAGGCTTTTCTAGGCATGAGTGACTATAAATGATCTTTTCTTGACAATGGATGGCTTTCGCTCCAAGTTTCCCGAGGCAAACAATCAATTAGAATATGTTTTAATCAAAAATTATAAAAAAAATTCAAAATAAATTTAATAATGGGATTATAAAGGCATTTAAACCGAATAATAAGGCTTTTCTAGGCATGAGTGACTATAAATGAAATTTTCTTGACAATGGATGGCTTTCGTTCCAAGTTTCCCGAGGCAAACAATCAATTAGAATCTGTTTTAATTAAAAAATGTAAAAAAAATTCAAAATAAATTCAATAATGGGATTATAAAGGCATTTAAACCGAGTAATAAGGCTTTTCTAGGCATGAGTGACTATAAATGAACTTTTCTTGACAATGGATGGCTTTCGCTCCACGTTTCTCGAGGCAAACAATCAATTACAATCTGTTTTAATCAAAAAATGTAAAAACAATTCAAAATAAATTCAATAATGGGATTATAAAGGCATTTAAACCGAGTAATAAGGATTTTCTAGGCTTGAGTGACCAAAGATGAACTTTTCTTGACAATGGATGGCTTTTGCTCCATGTTTCTAGGGGTAAACAATCTATTACAATATGTTTTAATCAAAAAATGTAAAAAACATTGAAAATAAATTCAATAATGGGATTATAAAGGCATTTAAACCGAGTAATAAGGCTTTTCTAGGCATGAGTGACTATAAACGAACTTTTCTTGACAATGGATGGCTTTCGCTCCACGTTTCCCGAGGCAAACAATCAGTTACAATCTGTTTTAATCAAAAAATGTAAAAACAATTCAAAATAAATTCAATAATGGGATTATAAAGGCATTTAAACCGAGTAATAAGGCTTTTCTAGGCTTGAGTGACTATAAATGAACTTTTCTTGACAATGGATGGCTTTCGCTCCACGTTTTCCGAGGAAAACAATCAGTTACAATCTGTTTTAATCAAAAAATGTAAAAAAAATTCAAAATAAATTCAATAATGGGATTATAAAGGCATTTAAACCGAGTAATAAGGCTTTTCTAGGCTTGAGTGACTATAAATGAACTTTTCTTGACAATGGATGGCTCTTGCTCCATGTTTCCCGAGGTAAACAATCAATTACAATCTGTTTTAATAAAAAAATGTAAAAAAAATTCAAAATAAATTCAATTATGGGGTTATAAAGGCATTTAAACCGAGTAATAAGGCTTTTCTAGGCATGAGTGAGTATAAATGATCTTTTCTTGACAATGGATGGCTTTCGCTCCACGTTTCCCGAGGCAAACAATCAATTACAATTTGTTTTAATCAAAAAATGTAAAAAAAATTCAAAATAAATTCAATAATGGGATTATAAAGGCATTTAAACTGAGTAATAAGGCTTTTCTAGGCTTGAGTGACTATAAATGAACTTTTTTTGACAATGGATGGCTTTTGCCCCATGTTTCTAGAGGTAAACATTCAATTACAATATGTTTTAATCAAAAAATGTAAAAAAAATTCAAAATAAATTCAATAATGGGATTATAAAGGCATTTAAACCGAGTAATAAGGCTTTTCTAGGCATGAGTGACTATAAATGAACTTTTCTTGACAATGGATGGCATTCGCTCCATGTTTCCCGAGGCAAACAATCAATTACAATCTGTTTTAATCAAAAAATGTAAAAACAATTCAAAATAATATCAATAATGGGATTATAAAGGCATTTAAACCGAGTAATAAGGCTTTTCTAGGCTTGATTGACTATAAATGAACTTTTCTTGACAATGGATGGCATTCGCTCCATGTTTCCCGAGGCAAACAATCAATTACAATCTGTTTTAATCAAAAAATGTAAAAACAATTCAAAATAATATCAATAATGGGATTATAAAGGCATTTAAACCGAGTAATAAGGCTTTTCTAGGCATGAGTGACTATAAATGAACTTTTCTTGACAATGGATGGCTTTCGCTCCACGTTTCCCAAGGTAAACAATCAGTTACAATCTGTTTTAATCAAAAAATGTAAAAACAATTCAAAATAAATTCAATAATGGGATTATAAAGGCATTTAAACCGAGTAATAAGGCTTTTCTAGGCATGAGTGACTATAAATGAACTTTTCTTGACAATGGATGGCTTTCGCTCCACGTTTCCCGAGGCAAAGAATCAATTACAATCTGTTTTAATCAAAAAATGTAAAAACAATTCAAAATAAATTCAATAATGGGATTATAAAGGCATTTAAACCGAGTAATAAGGATTTTCTAGGCTTGAGTGACCATAAATGAACTTTTCTTGACAATGGATGGCTTTTGCTCCATGTTTCTAGGGGTAAACAATCTATTACAATATGTTTTAATCAAAAAATGTAAAAAACACTGAAAATAAATTCAATAATGGGATTATAAAGGCATTTAAACCGAGTAATAAGGCTTTTCTAGGCATGAGTGACTATAAATGAACTTTTCTTAACAATGGATGCCATTCGCTCCTTGTTTCCCGAGGCAAACAATCAATTACAATCTGTTTTAATCAAAAAATGTAAAAACAATTCAAAATAAATTCAATAATGAGATTATAAAGGCATTTAAACCGAGTAATAAGGCTTTTCTAGGCTTGAGTGACTATAAATGAACTTTTCTTGACAATGGATGGCTTTCGCTCCAAGTTTCCTGAGGTAAACAATAAATTACAATCTGTTTTAATCAAAAAATATAAAAAAAATTCAAAATAAACTCAATAATGGGATTATAAAGGCATTTAAACCGAGTAATAAGGCTTTTCTAGGCATGAGTGACTATAAATGATCTTTTCTTGACAATGGATGGCTTTCGCTCCAAGTTTCCCGAGGCAAACAATCAATTAGAATATGTTTTAATCAAAAATTGTAAAAAAAATTCAAAATAAATTTAATAATGGGATTATAAAGGCATTTAAACCGAATAATAAGGCTTTTCTAGGCATGAGTGACTATAAATGAAATTTTCTTGACAATGGATGGCTTTCGTTCAAAGTTTCCCGAGGCAAACAATTAATTAGAATCTGTTTTAATTAAAAAATGTAAAAAAAATTCAAAATAAATTCAATAATGGGATTATAAAGGCATTTAAACCGAGTAATAAGGCTTTTCTAGGCATGAGTGACTATAAATGAACTTTTCTTGACAATGGATGGCTTTCGCTCCACGTTTCTCGGGGCAAACAATCAATTACAATCTGTTTTAATCAAAAAATGTAAAAACAATTCAAAATAAATTCAATAATGGGATTATAAAGGCATTTAAACCGAGTAATAAGGATTTTCTAGGCTTGAGTGACCAAAGATGAACTTTTCTTGACAATGGATGGCTTTTGCTCCATGTTTCTAGGGGTAAACAATCTATTACAATATGTTTTAATCAAAAAATGTAAAAAACATTGAAAATAAATTCAATAATGGGATTATAAAGGCATTTAAACCGAGTAATAAGGCTTTTCTAGGCATGAGTGACTATAAACGAACTTTTCTTGACAATGGATGGCTTTCGCTCCACGTTTCCCGAGGCAAACAATCAGTTACAATCTGTTTTAATCAAAAAATGTAAAAACAATTCAAAATAAATTCAATAATGGGATTATAAAGGCATTTAAACCGAGTAATAAGGCTTTTCTAGGCTTGAGTGACTATAAATGAACTTTTCTTGACAATGGATGGCTTTCGCTCCACGTTTTCCGAGGAAAACAATCAGTTACAATCTGTTTTAATCAAAAAATGTAAAAAAAATTCAAAATAAATTCAATAATGGGATTATAAAGGCATTTAAACCGAGTAATAAGGCTTTTCTAGGCTTGAGTGACTATAAATGAACTTTTCTTGACAATGGATGGCTCTTGCTCCATGTTTCCCGAGGTAAACAATCAATTACAATCTGTTTTAATAAAAAAATGTAAAAAAAATTCAAAATAAATTCAATTATGGGGTTATAAAGGCATTTAAACCGAGTAATAAGGCTTTTCTAGGCATGAGTGAGTATAAATGATCTTTTCTTGACAATGTATGGCTTTCGCTCCATGTTTCCCGAGGCAAACAATCAATTACAATTTGTTTTAATCAAAAAATGTAAAAAAAAATCAAAATAAATTCAATAATGGGATTATAAAGGCATTTAAACTGAGTAATAAGGCTTTTCTAGGCTTGAGTGACTATAAATGAACTTTTTTTGACAATGGATGGCTTTTGCCCCATGTTTCTAGAGGTAAACATTCAATTACAATATGTTTTAATCAAAAAATGTAAAACAAATTCAAAATAAATTCAATAATGGGATTATAAAGGCATTTAAACCGAGTAATAAGGCTTTTCTAGGCATGAGTGACTATAAATGAACTTTTCTTGACAATGGATGGCATTCGCTCCATGTTTCCCGAGGCAAACAATCAATTACAATCTGTTTTAATCAAAAAATGTAAAAACAATTCAAAATAAATTCAATAATGGGATCATAAAGGCATTTAAACCGAGTAATAAGGCTTTTCTAGGCTTCATTGACTATAAATGAACTTTTCTTGACAATGGATGGCTTTTGCTCCATGTTTCTAGAGGTAAACAATCTATTACAATATGTTTTAATCAAAAAATGTAAAAAAAATTCAAAATAAATTCAATAATGGGATTATAAAGGCATTTAAACCGAGTAATAAGGCTTTTCTAGGCATGAGTGACTATAAATGAACTTTTCTTGACAATGGATGGCTTTCGCTCCACGTTTTCCGAGGCAAACTATCAATTACAATCTGTTTTAATCAAAAAATGTAAAAACAACTCAAAATAAATTCAATAATAGGATTATAAAGGCATTTAAACCGAGCAATAAGGCTTTTCTAGGCATGAGTGAATATAAATGAACTTTTCTTGACAATGGATGGCATTCGCTCCATGTTTCCCGAGGCAAACAATCAATTACAATCTGTTTTAATCAAAAAATGTAAAAACAATTCAAAATAAATTCAATAATGGGATTATAAAGGCATTTAAACCGAGTCATAAGGCTTTTCTAGGCTTGACTGACTATAAATGAACTTTTCTTAACAATGGATGGCTTTGGCTCCATGTTTCTACAGGTAAACAATCTATTACAATATGGTTTAATCAAAAAATGTAAAAAAAATTTAAAATAAATTCAATAATGGGATTATAAAGGCATTTAAACCGAGTAATAAGGCTTTTCTAGGCATGAGTGACTATAAATGAACTTTTCTTCAAAATGGATAGCTTTCACTCCACGTTTCCCGAGGCAAACAATCAATTACAATCTGTTTTAATCAAAAAATGTAAAAACAATTCAAAATAAATTCAATAATGGGATTATAAAGGCATTTAAACCGAGTAATAAGGCTTTTCTAGGCATGGGTGACTATAAATGAACTTTTCTTGACAATGGATAGCTTTCGCTCCACGTTTCCCGAGGCAAACAATCAATTACAATCTGTTTTAATCAAAAAATGTAAAAACAATTCAAAATAAATTCAATAATGGGATTATAAAGGCATTTAAACCGAGTAATAAGGCTTTTCTAGGCATTAGTGAATATAAATGAACTTTTCTTGACAATGGATGGCATTCGCTCCATGTTTCCCGAGGCAAACAATCAATTACAATCTGTTTTAATCAAAAAATGTAAAAACAATTCAAAATAAATTCAATAATGGGATTATAAAGGCATTTAAACCGAGTCATAAGGCTTTTCTAGGCTTGACTGACTATAAATGAACTTTTCTTAACAATGGATGGCTTTGGCTCCATGTTTCCACAGGTAAACAATCTATTACAATATGGTTTAATCAAAAAATGTAAAAAAAATTTAAAATAAATTCAATAATGGGATTATAAAGGCATTTAAACCGAGTAATAAGGCTTTTCTAGGCATGAGTGACTATAAATGAACTTTTCTTCAAAATGGATAGCTTTCGCTCCACGTTTCCCGAGGCAAACAATCAATTACAATCTGTTTTAATCAAAAAATGTAAAAACAATTCAAAATAAATTCAATAATGGGATTATAAAGGCATTTAAACCGAGTAATAAGGCTTTTCTAGGCATGGTTGACTATAAATGAACTTTTCTTGACAATGGATAGCTTTCGCTCCACGTTTCCCGAGGCAAACAATCAATTACAATCTGTTTTAATCAAAAAATGTAAAAACAATTCAAAATAAATTCAATAATGGGATTATAAAGGCATTTAAACCGAGTAATAAGGCTTTTCTAGGCATGAGTGACTATAAATGAACTTTTCTTCAAAATGGATTGCTTTCGCGCCACGTTTCCCGAGGCAAACAATCAATTACAATCTGTTTTAATCAAAAAATGTAAAAACAATTCAAAATAAATTCAATAATGGGATTATAAAGGCATTTAAACCGAGTAATAAGGCTTTTCTAGGCATGAGTGACTATAAATGAACTTTTCTTGACAATGGATGGCTTTCGCTCCACGTTTTCCAAGGCAAACAATCAATTACAATCTGTTTTAATCAAAAAATGTAAAAACAACTCAAAATAAATTCAATAATGGGATTATAAAGGCATTTAAACCGAGCAATAAGGCTTTTCTAGGCATGAGCGACTATAAATGATCTTTTCTTGACAATGGAAGGCTTTCGCTCCAAGTTTCCCGAGGCAAACAATCAATTAGAATATGTTTTAATCAAAAAATGTAAAAACAATTCAAAATAAATTCAATAATGGGATTATAAAGGCATTTAAACCGAGTAATAAGGCTTTTCTAGGCATGAGTGACTATAAATGAACTTTTCTTTACAATGGATAGCTTTCGCTCCACGTTTCCCGAGGCAAACAATCAATTACAATCTGTTTTAATCAAAAAATGTAAAAACAATTCAAAATAAATTCAATAATGGGATTATAAAGGCATTTAAACCGAGTAATAAGGCTTTTCTAGGCATGAGTGACTATAAATGAACTTTTCTTGACAATGGATGGCATTCGCTCCATGTTTCCCGAGGCAAACAATCAATTACAATCTGTTTTAATCAAAAAATGTAAAAACAATTCAAAATAAATTCAATAATGGGATTATAAAGGCATTTAAACCGAGTAATAAGGCTTTTCTAGGCATGAGTGACTATAAATGAACTTTTCTTGACAATGGATGGCATTCGCTCCATGTTTCCCGAGGCAAACAATCAATTACAATCTGTTTTAATCAAAAAATGTAAAAACAATTCAAAATAAATTCAATAATGGGATTATAAAGGCATTTAAACCGAGTAATAAGGCTTTTCTAGGCTTGACTGACTATAAATGAACTTTTCTTGACAATGGATGGCTTTGGCTCCATGTTTCTACAGGTAAACAATCTATTACAATATGTTTTAATCAAAAAATGTAAAAAAAATTTAAAATAAATTCAATAATGGGATTATAAAGGCATTTAAACCGAGTAATAAGGCTTTTCTAGGCATGAGTGACTATAAATGAACTTTTCTTCAAAATGGATAGCTTTCGCGCCACGTTTCCCGAGGCAAACAATCAATTACAATCTGTTTGAATCAAAAAATGTAAAAACAATTCAAAATAAATTCAATAATGGGATTATAAAGGCATTTAAACCGAGTAATAAGGCTTTTCTAGGAATGAGTGACTATAAATGAACTTTTCTTGACAATGGATGGCATTCGCTCCATGTTTCCCGAGGCAAACAATCAATTACAATCTGTTTTAATCAAAAAATGTAAAAACAATTCAAAATAAATTCAATAATGGGATTATAAAGGCATTTAAACCGAGTAATAAGGCTTTTCTAGGCTTGACTGACTATAAATGAACTTTTCTTGACAATGGATGGCTTTGGCTCCATGTTTCTACAGGTAAACAATCTATTACAATATGTTTTAATCAAAAAATGTAAAAAAAATTTAAAATAAATTCAATAATGGGATTATAAAGGCATTTAAACCGAGTAATAAGGCTTTTCTAGGCATGAGTGACTATAAATGAACTTTTCTTCAAAATGGATAGCTTTCGCGCCACGTTTCCCGAGGCAAACAATCAATTACAATCTGTTTTAATCAAAAAATGTAAAAACAATTCTAAATAAATTCAATAATGGGATTATAAAGGCATTTAAACCGAGTAATAAGGCTTTTCTAGGCATGAGTGACTATAAATGAACTTTTCTTGACAATGGATGGCATTCGCTCCATGTTTCCCGAGGCAAACAATCAATTACAATCTGTTTTAATCAAAAAATGTAAAAACAATTCAAAATAAATTCAATAATGGGATTATAAAGGCATTTAAACCGAGTAATAAGGCTTTTCTAGGCATGAGTGACTATAAATGAACTTTTCTTGACAATGGATGGCATTCGCTCCATGTTTCCCGAGGCAAACAATCAATTACAATCTGTTTTAATCAAAAAATGTAAAAACAATTCAAAATAAATTCAATAATGGGATTATAAAGGCATTTAAACCGAGTAATAAGGCTTTTCTAGGCTTGATTGACTATAAATGAACTTTTTTTGACAATGGATGGCTTTTGCCCCATGTTTCTAGAGGTAAACATTCAATTATAATATGTTTTAATCAAAAAATGTAAAACAAATTCAAAATAAATTCAATAATGGGATTATAAAGGCATTTAAACCGAGTAATAAGGCTTTTCAAGGCATGAGTGACTATAAACAAACTTTTCTTGACAATGGATGGCTTTCGCTCCACGTTTCCCGAGGCAAACAATCAGTTACAATCTGTTTTAATCAAAAAATGTAAAAACAATTCAAAATAAATTCAATAATGGGATTATAAAGGCATTTAAACCGAGTAATAAGGCTTTTCTAGGCTTGAGTGACTATAAATGAACTTTTCTTGACAATGGATGGCTTTCGCTCCACGTTTTCCGAGGCAAACAATCAGTTACAATCTGTTTTAATCAAAAAATGTAAAAACAATTGAAAATAAATTCAATAATGGGATCATAAAGGCATTTAAACCGAGTAATAAGGCTTTTCTAGGCATGAGTGACTATAAATGAACTTTTCTTGACAATGGATGGCTTTCGCTCCACGTTCCCGAGGCAAACAATCAATTACAATATGTTTTAATCAAAAAATGTAAAAAACATTCAAAATAAATTCAATAATGGGATTATAAAGGCATTTAAACCGAGTAATAAGGCTTTTCTAGGCATGAGTGACTATAAATGAACTTTTCTTGACAATGGATGGCTTTCACTCCACGTACCCGAGGCAAAGAATCAATTACAATCTGTTTTAATCAAAAAATGTAAAAAACATTCAAAATAAATTCAATAATGGGATTATAAGGGCATTTAAACCGAGTAATAAGGCTTTTCTAGGCATGAGTGACTATAAATGAACTTTTCTTGACAATGGATGGCTTTCGCTCCAAGTATCCCGAGGCAAACATTCAATTAGAATCTGTTTTAATAAAAAAATGTAAAAAAAATTCAAAATGAATTCAATAATGGGATTATAAAGGCATTTAAACCGAATAATAAGGCTTTTCTAGGCATGAGTGACTATAAATGAACTTTTCTTGACAATGGATGGCTTTCGCTCCACGTTTTCCGAGGCAAACAATCAATTACAATCTGTTTTAATCAAAAAATGTAAAAACAATTCAAAATAAATTCAATAATGGGATTATAAAGCCATTTAAACCGAGTAATAAGGCTTTTCTAGGCATGAGTGACTATAAATGAACTTTTCTTGACAATGGATTGCATTCGCTCCATGTTTCCCGCGGCAAAAAATCAATTACAATCTGTTTTAATCAAAAAATGTAAAAACAATTCAAAATAATTTCAATAATGGGATTATAAAGACATTTAAACCGAGTAATAAGGCTTTTCTAGGCATGAGTGACTATAAATGAACTTTTCTTGACAATGGATGGAATTCGCTCCATGTTTCCCGAGGCAAACAATCAATTACAATCTGTTTTAATCAAAAAATGTAAAAACAATTCAAAATAAATTCAATAATGGGATTATAAAGGCATTTAAACCAAGTAATAAGGCTTTTCTAGGCTTGATTGACTATAAATGAACTTTTCTTGACAATGGATGGCTTTGGCTCCATGTTTCTAGAGGTAAACAATCTATTACAATATGTTTTAATCAAAAAATGTAAAAAAAATTCAAAATAAATTCAATAATGGGATTATAAAAGGCATTTAAACCGAGTAATAAGGCTTTTCTAGGCTTGAGTGACTATAAATGAACTTTTCTTGACAATGGATGGCTCTTGCTCCATGTTTCCCGAGGTAAACAATCAATTACAATCTGTTTTAATAAAAAAATGTAAAAAAAATTCAAAATAAATTCAATAATGGGATTATAAAGGCATTTAAACCGAATAATAAGGCTTTTCTAGGCATGAGTGACTATAAATGAACTTTTCTTGACAATGGATGGCTTCCGCTCCACGTTCCCGAGGCAAACAATCAATTACAATCTGTTTTAATCAAAAAATGTAAAAAACATTCAAAATAAATTCAATAATGGGATTATAAAGGCATTTAAACCGAGTAATAAGGCTTTTCTAGGCATGAGTGACTATAAATGAACTTTTCTTGACAATGGATGGCTTTCGCTCCAAGTATCCCGAGGCAAACATTCAATTAGAATCTGTTTTAATAAAAAAATGTAAAAAAAATTCAAAATAAATTCAATAATGGGACTATAAAGGCATTTAAACCGAGCAATAAGGCTTTTCTAGGCATGAGCGACTATAAATGATCTTTTCTTGACAATGGATGGCTTTCGCTCCAAGTTTCCCGACGCAAACAATCAATTAGAATATGTTTTAATCAAAAAATGTAAAAACAATTCAAAATAAATTCAATAAGGGGATTATAAAGGCATTTAAACCGAGCAATAAGGCTTTTCTAGGCATGAGTGACTATAAATGAACTTTTCTTGACAATGGATGGCTTTCGCTCCACGTTTCCCGAGGCAAACAATCAATTACAACCTGTTTTAATCAAAAAATGTAAAAACAATTCAAAATAAATTCAACAATGGGATTATAAAGGCATTTAAACCGAGTAATAAGGCTTTTCTAGGCATGAGTGACTATAAATGAACTTTTCTTGACAATGGATGGCTTTCGCTCCACGTTTTCCGAGGCAAACAATCAATTACAATCTGTTTTAATCAAAAAATGTAAAAACAACTCAAAATAAATTCAATAATGGGATTATAAAGGCATTTAAACCGAGCAATAACGCTTTTCTAGGCATGAGCGACTATAAATGATCTTTTCTTGACAATGGATGGCTTTCGCTCCAAGTTTCCCGAGGCAAACAATCAATTAGAATATGTTTTAATCAAAAAATGTAAAAACAATTCAAAATAAATTCAATAATGGGATTATAAAGGCATTTAAACCGAGTAATAAGGCTTTTCTAGGCATGAGTGACTATAAATGAACTTTTCTTTACAATGGATAGCTTTCGCTCCACGTTTCCCGAGGCAAACAATCAATTACAATCTGTTTTAATCAAAAAATGTAAAAACAATTCAAAATAAATTCAATAATGGGATTATAAAGGCATTTAAACCGAGTAATAAGGCTTTTCTAGGCATGAGTGACTATAAATGAACTTTTCTTGACAATGGATGGCTTTCGCTCCACGTTCCCGAGGCAAACAATCAATTACAATCTGTTTTAATCAAAAAATGTAAAAAACATTCAAAATAAATTCAATAATGGGATTATAAAGGCATTTAAACCGAGTAATAAGGCTTTTCTAGGCATGAGTGACTATAAATGAACTTTTCTTGACAATGGATGGCTTTCGCTCCAAGTATCCCGAGGCAAACATTCAATTAGAATCTGTTTTAATAAAAAAATGTAAAAAAAATTCAAAATAAATTCAATAATGGGACTATAAAGGCATTTAAACCGAGCAATAAGGCTTTTCTAGGCATGAGCGACTATAAATGATCTTTTCTTGACAATGGATGGCTTTCGCTCCAAGTTTCCCGAGGCAAACAATCAATTAGAATATGTTTTAATCAAAAAATGTAAAAACAATTCAAAATAAATTCAATAAGGGGATTATAAAGGCATTTAAACCGAGCAATAAGGCTTTTCTAGGCATGAGTGACTATAAATGAACTTTTCTTGACAATGGATGGCTTTCGCTCCACGTTTCCCGAGGCAAACAATCAATTACAACCTGTTTTAATCAAAAAATGTAAAAACAATTCAAAATAAATTCAACAATGGGATTATAAAGGCATTTAAACCGAGTAATAAGGCTTTTCTAGGCATGAGTGACTATAAATGAACTTTTCTTGACAATGGATGGCATTCGCTCCATGTTTCCCGAGGCAAACAATCAATTACAATCTGTTTTAATCAAAAAATGTAAAAACAATTCAAAATAAATTCAATAATGGGATTATAAAGGCATTTAAACCGAGTAATAAGGCTTTTCTAGGCTTGACTGACTATAAATGAACTTTTCTTGACAATGGATGGCTTTGGCTCCATGTTTCTACAGGTAAACAATCTATTACAATATGGTTTAATCAAAAAATGTAAAAAAAATTTAAAATAAATTCAATAATGGGATTATAAAGGCATTTAAACCGAGTAATAAGGCTTTTCTAGGCATGAGTGACTATAAATGAACTTTTCTTCAAAATGGATAGCTTTCGCTCCACGTTTCCCGAGGCAAACAATCAATTACAATCTGTTTTAATCAAAAAATGTAAAAACAATTCAAAATAAATTCAATAATGGGATTATAAAGGCATTTAAACCGAGTAATAAGGCTTTTCTAGGCATGGGTGACTATAAATGAACTTTTCTTGACAATGGATAGCTTTCACTCCACGTTTCCCGAGGCAAACAATCAATTACAATCTGTTTTAATCAAAAAATGTAAAAACAATTCAAAATAAATTCAATAATGGGATTATAAAGGCATTTAAACCGAGTAATAAGGCTTTTCTAGGCATGAGTGACTATAAATGAACTTTTCTTCAAAATGGATTGCTTTCGCGTCACGTTTCCCGAGGCAAACAATCAATTACAATCTGTTTTAATCAAAAAATGTAAAAAACATTCAAAATAAATTCAATAATGGGATTATAAAGGCATTTAAACCGAGCAATAAGGCTTTTCTAGGCTTGACTGACTATAAATGAACTTTTCTTGACAATGGATGGCTTTGGCTCCATGTTTCTACAGGTAAACAATCTATTACAATATGTTTTAATCAAAAAATGTAAAAAAAATTCAAAATAAATTCAATAATGGGATTATAAAGGCATTTAAACTGAGTAATAAGGGTTTTCTAGGCTTGAGTGACTATAAATGAACTTTTTTTGACAATGGATGGCTTTTGCCCCATGTTTCTAGAGGTAAACATTCAATTACAATATGTTTTAATCAAAAAATGTAAAACAAATTCAAAATAAATTCAATAATGGGATTATAAAGGCATTTAAACCGAGTAATAAGGCTTTTCTAGGCATGAGTGACTATAAATGAACTTTTCTTGACAATGGATGGCATTCGCTCCGTGTTTCCCGAGGCAAACAATCAATTACAATCTGTTTTAATCACAAAATGTAAAAAAAATTCAAAATAAATTCAATAATGGGATCATAAAGGCATTTAAACCGAGTAATAAGGCTTTTCTAGGCTTCATTGACTATAAATGAACTTTTCTTGACAATGGATGGCTTTTGCTCCATGTTTCTAGAGGTAAACAATCTATTACAATATGTTTTAATCAAAAAATGTAAAAAAAATTCAAAATAAATTCAATAATGGGATTATAAAGGCATCTAAACCGAGTAATAAGGCTTTTCTAGGCATTAGTGACTATAAATGAACTATTCTTGACAATGGATGGCTTTTGCTCCAAGTTTCCCGAGGTAAGCAATCGATTACAATCTGTTTTAATCAAAAAATGTAAAAAAAATTCAAAATAAACTCAATAATGGGATTATAAAGGCATTTAAACCGAGTAATAAGGCTTTTCTAGGCATGAGTGACTATAAATGAACTTTTGTTGACAATGGATGGCTTTCGCTCCACGTTCCCGAGGCAAACAATCAATTACAATCTGTTTTAATCAAAAAATGTAAAAAACATTCAAAATAAATTCAATAATGGGATTATAAAGGCATTTAAACCGAGTAATAAGGCTTTTCTAGGCATGAGTGACTATAAATGAACTTTTCTTGACAATGGATGGCTTTCGCTCCAAGTATCCCGAGGCAAACATTCAATTAGAATCTGTTTTAATAAAAAAATGTAAAAAAAATTCAAAATAAATTCAATAATGGGATTATAAAGGCATTTAAACCGAATAATAAGGCTTTTCTAGGCATGAGTGACTATAAATGAACTTTTCTTGACAATGGATGGCTTTCGCTCCACGTTTTCCGAGGCAAACAATCAATTACAATCTGTTTTAATCAAAAAATGTAAAAACAATTCAAAATAAATTCAATAATGGGATTATAAAGGCATTTAAACCGAGTAATAAGGCTTTTCTAGGCATGAGTGACTATAAATGAACTTTTCTTGACAATGGATGGCTTTCGCTCCACGTTTTCCGAGGCAAACAATCAATTACAATCTGTTTTAATCAAAAAATGTAAAAACAACTCAAAATAAATTCAATAATGGGATTATAAAGGCATTTAAACCGAGCAATAAGGCTTTTCTAGGCATGAGCGACTATAAATGACCTTTTCTTGACAATGGATGGCTTTCGCTCCAAGTTTCCCGAGGCAAACAATCAATTAGAATATGTTTTAATCAAAAAATGTAAAAACAATTCAAAATAAATTCAATAATGGGATTATAAAGGCATTTAAACCGAGTAATAAGGCTTTTCTAGGCATGAGTGACTATAAATGAACTTTTCTTGACAATGGATGGCTTTCGCTCCACGTTTCCCGAGGCAAACAATCAATTACAATCTGTTTTAATCAAAAAATGTAAAAACAATTCAAAATAAATTCAATAATGGGATTATAAAGGCATTTAAACCGAGTAATAAGGCTTTTCTAGGCATGAGTGACTATAAATGAACTTTTCTTGACAATGGATGGCTTTCGCTCCACGTTTTCCGAGGCAAACAATCAATTACAATCTGTTTTAATCAAAAAATGTAAAAACAACTCAAAATAAATTCAATAATGGGATTATAAAGGCATTTAAACCGAGCAATAAGGCTTTTCTAGGCATGAGTGAATATAAATGAACTTTTCTTGACAATGGATGGCATTCGCTCCATGTTTCCCGAGGCAAACAATCAATTACAATCTGTTTTAATCAAAAAATGTAAAAACAATTCAAAATAAATTCAATAATGGGATTATAAAGGCATTTAAACCGAGTAATAAGGCTTTTCTAGGCATGAGTGACTATAAATGAACTTTTCTTGACAATGGATGGCTTTCGCTCCACGTTTTCCGAGGCAAACAATCAATTACAATCTGTTTTAATCAAAAAATGTAAAAACAACTCAAAATAAATTCAATAATGGGATTATAAAGGCATTTAAACCGAGCAATAAGGCTTTTCTAGGCATGAGCGACTATAAATGATCTTTTCTTGACCACGGATGGCTTTCGCTCCAAGTTTCCCGAGGCAAACAATCAATTAGAATATGTTTTAATCAAAAAATGTAAAAACAATTCAAAATAAATTCAATAATGGGATTATAAAGGCATTTAAACCGAGTAATAAGGCTTTTCTAGGCATGAGTGACTATAAATGAACTTTTCTTTACAATGGATAGCTTTCGCTCCACGTTTCCCGAGGCAAACAATCAATTACAATCTGTTTTAATCAAAAAATGTAAAAACAATTCAAAATAAATTCAATAATGGGATTATAAAGGCATTTAAACCGAGTAATAAGGCTTTTCTAGGCATGAGTGACTATAAATGAACTTTTCTTGACAATGGATGGCATTCGCTCCATGTTTCCCGAGGCAAACAATCAATTAGAATATGTTTTAATCAAAAAATGTAAAAACAATTCAAAATAAATTCAATAATGGGATTATAAAGGCATTTAAACCGAGTAATAAGGCTTTTCTAGGCTTGACTGACTATAAATGAACTTTTCTTGACAATGGATGGCTTTGGCTCCATGTTTCTACAGGTAAACAATCTATTACAATATGTTTTAATCAAAAAATGTAAAAAAAATTTCAAATAAATTCAATAATGGGATTATAAAGGCATTTAAACCGAGTAATAAGGCTTTTCTAGGCATGAGTGACTATAAATGAACTTTTCTTCAAAATGGATTGCTTGTGCGCCACGTTTCCCGAGGCAAACAATCAATTACAATCTGTTTTAATCAAAAAATGTAAAAACAATTCAAAATAAATTCAATAATGGGATTATAAAGGCATTTAAACCGAGTAATAAGGCTTTTCTAGGCATGAGTGACTATAAATGAACTTTTCTTGACAATGGATGGCATTCGCTCCATGTTTCCCGAGGCAAACAATCAATTACAATCTGTTTTAATCAAAAAATGTAAAAACAATTCAAAATAAATTCAATAATGGGATTATAAAGGCATTTAAACCGAGTAATAAGGCTTTTCTAGGCTTGATTGACTATAAATGAACTTTTCTTGACAATGGATGGCTTTGGCTCCATGTTTCTAGAGGTAAACAATCTATTACAATATGTTTTAATCAAAAAATGTAAAAAAAATTCAAAATAAATTCAATAATGGGATTATAAAGGCATTTAAACCGAGTAATAAGGCTTTTCTAGGCATGAGTGACTATAAATGAACTTTTCTTGACAATGGATGGCATTCGCTCCATGTTTCCCGAGGCAAACAATCAATTACAATCTGTTTTAATCAAAAAATGTAAAAACAATTCAAAATAAATTCAATAATGGGATTATAAAGGCATTTAAACCGAGTAATAAGGCTTTTCTAGGCTTGACTGACTATAAATGAACTTTTCTTGACAATGGATGGCTTTGGCTCCATGTTTTTACAGGTAAACAATCTATTACAATATGCTTTAATCAAAAAATGTAAAAAAAATTTAAAATAAATTCAATAATGGGATTATAAAGGCATTTAAACCGAGTAATAAGGCTTTTCTAGGCATGAGTGACTATAAATGAACTTTTCTTCAAAATGGATAGCTTTCGCTCCACGTTTCCCGAGGCAAACAATCAATTACAATCTGTTTTAATCAAAAAATGTAAAAACAATTCAAAATAAATTCAATAATGGGATTATAAAGGCATTTAAACCGAGTAATAAGGCTTTTCTAGGCATGAGTGACTATAAATGAACTTTTCTTGACAATGGATGGCATTCGCTCCATGTTTCCCGAGGCAAACAATCAATTACAATCTGTTTTAATCAAAAAATGTAAAAACAATTCAAAATAAATTCAATAATGGGATTATAAAGGCATTTAAACCGAGTAATAAGGCTTTTCTAGGCTTGACTGACTATAAATGGACTTTTCTTGACAATGGATGGCTTTGGCTCCATGTTTCTACAGGTAAACAATCTATTACAATATGTTTTAATCAAAAAATGTAAAAAAAATTTAAAATAAATTCAATAATGGGATTATAAAGGCATTTAAACCGAGTAATAAGGCTTTTCTAGGCATGAGTGACTATAAATGAACTTTACTTCAAAATGGATAGCTTTCGCGCCACGTTTCCCGAGGCAAACAATCAATTACAATCTGTTTTAATCAAAAAACGTAAAAACAATTCAAAATAAATTCAATAATGGGATTATAAAGGCATTTAAACCGAGTAATAAGGCTTTTCTAGGCATGAGTGACTATAAATGAACTTTTCTTGACAATGGATGGCATTCGCTCCATGTTTCCCGAGGCAAACAATCAATTACAATCTGTTTTAATCAAAAAATGTAAAAACAATTCAAAATAAATTCAATAATGGGATTATAAAGGCATTTAAACCGAGTAATAAGGCTTTTCTAGGCTTGATTGACTATAAATGAACTTTTCTTGACAATGGATGGCTTTGGCTCCATGTTTCTAGAGGTAAACAATCTATTACAATATGTTTTAATCAAAAAATGTAAAAAAAATTCAAAATAAATTCAATAATGGGATTATAAAGGCATTTAAACCGAGTAATAAGGCTTTTCTAGGCATGAGTGACTATAAATGAACTTTTCTTGACAATGGATGGCTTTCGCTCCACGTTTCCCGAGGCAAACAATCAATTACAATCTGTTTTAATCAAAAAATGTAAAAAACATTCAAAATAAATTCAATAATGGGATTATAAAGGCATTTAAACCGAGTAATAAGGCTTTTCTAGGCATGAGTGACTATAAATGAACTTTTCTTGACAATGGATGGCTTTCGCTCCTAGTATCCCAAGGCAAACATTCAATTAGAATATGTTTTAATCAAAAAATGTAAAAAAAATTCAAAATAAATTCAATAATGGGATTATAAAGGCATTTAAACCGAATAATAAGGCTTTTCTAGGCATGAGTGACTATAAATGAACTTTTCTTGACAATGGATGGCTTTCGCTCCACGTTCCCGAGGCAAACAATCAATTACAATCTGTTTTAATAAAAAAATGTAAAAAACATTCAAAATAAATTCAATAATGGGATTATAAAGGCATTTAAACCGAGTAATAAGGCTTTTCTAGGCATGAGTGACTATAAATGAACTTTTCTTGACAATGGATGGCTTTCGCTCCAAGTATCCCGAGGCAAACATTCAATTAGAATCTGTTTTAATAAAAAAATGTAAAAAAAATTCAAAATAAATTCAATAATGGGACTATAAAGGCATTTAAACCGAGCAATAAGGCTTTTCTAGGCATGAGCCACTATAAATGATCTTTTCTTGACAATGGATGGCTTTCGCTCCAAGTTTCCCGAGGCAAACAATCAATTAGAATATGTTTTAATCAAAAAATGTAAAAACAATTCAAAATAAATTCAATAAGGGGATTATAAAGGCATTTAAACCGAGTAATAAGGCTTTTCTAGGCATGAGTGACTATAAATGAACTTTTCTTGACAATGGATGGCTTTTGCTCCACGTTTCCCGAGGTAAACAATCAATTACAATCTGTTTTCATCAAAAAATGTAAAAACAATTCAAAATAAATTCAATAATGGGATTATAAAGGCATTTAAACCGAGTAATAAGGCTTTTCTAGGCATGAGTGACTATAAATGAACTTTTCTTGACAATGGATGGCTTTCGCTCCACGTTTTCCGAGGCAAACAATCAATTACAATCTGTTTTAATCAAAAAATGTAAAAACAACTCAAAATAAATTCAATAATGGGATTATAAAGGCATTTAAACCGAGCAATAAGGCTTTTCTAGGCATGAGTGAATATAAATGAACTTTTCTTGACAATGGATGGCATTCGCTCCATGTTTCCCGAGGCAAACAATCAATTACAATCTGTTTTAATCAAAAAATGTAAAAACAATTCAAAATAAATTCAATAATGGGATTATAAAGGCATTTAAACCGAGTAATAAGGCTTTTCTAGGCTTGACTGACTATAAATGAACTTTTCTTGACAATGGATGGCTTTGGCTCCATGTTTCTACAGGGAAACAATCTATTACAATATGGTTTAATCAAAAAATGTAAAAAAAATTTAAAATAAATTCAATAATGGGATTATAAAGGCATTTAAACCGAGTAATAAGGCTTTTCTAGGCATGAGTGACTATAAATGAACTTTTCTTCAAAATGGATAGCTTTCGCTCCACGTTTCCCAAGGCAAACAATCAATTACAATCTGTTTTAATCAAAAAATGTAAAAACAATTCAAAATAAATTCAATAATGGGATTATAAAGGCATTTAAACCGAGTAATAAGGCTTTTCTAGGCATGGGTGACTATAAATGAACTTTTCTTGACAATGGATAGCTTTCGCTCCACGTTTCCCGAGGCAAACAATCAATTACAATCTGTTTTAATCAAAAAATGTAAAAACAATTCAAAATAAATTCAATAATGGGATTATAAAGGCATTTAAACCGAGTAATAAGGCTTTTCTAGACATGAGTGACTATAAATGAACTTTTCTTGACAATGGATGGCATTCGCTCCATGTTTCCCGAGGCAAACAATCAATTACAATCTGTTTTAATCAAAAAATGTAAAAACAATTCAAAATAAATTCAATAATGGGATTATAAAGGCATTTAAACCGAGTAATAAGGCTTTTCTAGGCTTGACTGACTATAAATGAACTTTTCTTGACAATGGATGGCTTTGGCTCCATGTTTCTACAGGTAAACAATCTATTACAATATGTTTTAATCAAAAAATGTAAAAAAAATTTAAAATAAATTCAATAATGGGATTATAAAGGCATTTAAACCGAGTAATAAGGCTTTTCTAGGCATGAGTGACTATAAATGAAATTTTCTTCAAAATGGATTGCTTTCGCGCCACGTTTCCCGAGGCAAACAATCAATTACAATCTGTTTTAATCAAAAAATGTAAAAATAATTCAAAATAAATTCAATAATGGGATTATAAAGGCATTTAAACCGAGTAATAAGGCTTTTCTAGGCATGAGTGACTATAAATGAACTTTTCTTGACAATGGATGGCTTTCGCTCCACGTTTTCCGAGGCAAACAATCAATTACAATCTGTTTTAATCAAAAAATGTAAAAACAACTCAAAATAAATTCAATAATGGGATTATAAAGGCATTTAAACCGAGCAATAAGGCTTTTCTAGGCATGAGCGACTATAAATGATCTTTTCTTGACAATGGATGGCTTTCGCTCCAAGTTTCCCGAGGCAAACAATCAATTACAATCTGTTTTAATCAAAAAATGTAAAAACAATTCAAAATAAATTCAATAATGGGATTATAAAGGCATTTAAACCGAGTAATAAGGCTTTTCTAGGCATGAGTGACTATAAATGAACTTTTCTTTACAATGGATAGCTTTCGCTCCACGTTTCCCGAGGCAAACAATCAATTACAATCTGTTTTAATCAAAAAATGTAAAAACAATTCAAAATAAATTCAATAATGGGATTATAAAGGCATTTAAACCGAGTAATAAGGCTTTTCTAGGCATGAGTGACTATAAATGAACTTTTCTTGACAATGGATGGCATTCGCTCCATGTTTCCCGAGGCAAACAATCAATTACAATCTGTTTTAATCAAAAAATGTAAAAACAATTCAAAATAAATTCAATAATGGGATTATAAAGGCATTTAAACCGAGTAATAAGGCTTTTCTAGGCTTGACTGACTATAAATGAACTTTTCTTGACAATGGATGGCTTTGGCTCCATGTTTCTACAGGTAAACAATCTATTACAATATGTTTTAATCAAAAAATGTAAAAAAAATTTAAAAGAAATTCAATAATGGGATTATAAAGGCATTTAAACCGAGTAATAAGGCTTTTCTAGGCATGAGTGACTATAAATGAACTTTTCTTCAAAATGGATTGCTTGCGCGCCACGTTTCCCGAGGCAAACAATCAATTACAATCTGTTTTAATCAAAAAATGTAAAAACAATTCAAAATAAATTCAATAATGGGATTATAAAGGCATTTAAACCGAGTAATAAGGCTTTTCTAGGCATGAGTGACTATAAATGAACTTTTCTTGACAATGGATGGCTTTCGCTCCACGTTTTCCGAGGCAAACAATCAATTACAATCTGTTTTAATCAAAAAATGTAAAAACAACTCAAAATAAATTCAATAATGGGATTATAAAGGCATTTAAACCGAGCAATAAGGCTTTTCTAGGCATGAGCGACTATAAATGATCTTTTCTTGACAATGGATGGCTTTCGCTCCAAGTTTCCCGAGGCAAACAATCAATTAGAATATGTTTTAATCAAAAAATGTAAAAACAATTCAAAATAAATTCAATAATGGGATTATAAAGGCATTTAAACCGAGTAATAAGGCTTTTCTAGGCATGAGTGACTATAAATGAACTTTTCTTTACAATGGATAGCTTTCGCTGCACGTTTCCCGAGGCAAACAATCAATTACAATCTGTTTTAATCAAAAAATGTAAAAACAATTCAAAATAAATTCAATAATGGGATTATAAAGGCATTTAAACCGAGTAATAAGGCTTTTCTAGGCATGAGTGACTATAAATGAACTTTTCTTGACAATGGATGGCATTCGCTCCATGTTTCCCGAGGCAAACAATCAATTACAATCTGTTTTAATCAAAAAATGTAAAAACAATTCAAAATAAATTCAATAATGGGATTATAAAGGCATTTAAACCGAGTAATAAGGCTTTTCTAGGCATGAGTGACTATAAATGAACTTTTCTTGACAATGGATGGCATTCGCTCCATGTTTCCCGAGGCAAACAATCAATTACAATCTGTTTTAATCAAAAAATGTAAAAACAATTCAAAATAAATTCAATAATGGGATTATAAAGGCATTTAAACCGAGTAATAAGGCTTTTCTAGGCTTGACTGACTATAAATGAACTTTTCTTGACAATGGATGGCTTTGGCTCCATGTTTCTAGAGGTAAACAATCTATTACAATATGCTTTAATCAAAAAATGTAAAAAAAATTTAAAATAAATTCAATAATGGGATTATAAAGGCATTTAAACCGAGTAATAAGGCTTTTCTAGGCATGAGTGACTATAAATGAACTTTTCTTCAAAATGGATAGCTTTCGCTCCACGTTTTCCGAGGCAAACAATAAATTACAATCTGTTTTAATCAAAAAATGTAAAAACAATTCAAAATAAATTCAATAATGGGATTATAAAGGCATTTAAACCGAGTAATAAGGCTTTTCTAGGCATGAGTGACTATAAATGAACTTTTCTTGACAATGGATGGCATTCGCTCCATGTTTCCCGAGGCAAACAATCAATTACAATCTGTTTTAATAAAAAAATGTAAAAACAATTCAAAATAAATTCAATAATGGGATTATAAAGGCATTTAAACCGAGTAATAAGGCTTTTCTAGGCTTGACTGACTATAAATGGACTTTTCTTGACAATGGATGGCTTTGGCTCCATGTTTCTACAGGTAAACAATCTATTACAATATGTTTTAATCAAAAAATGTAAAAAAAATTTAAAATAAATTCAATAATGGGATTATAAAGGCATTTAAACCGAGTAATAAGGCTTTTCTAGGCATGAGTGACTATAAATGAACTTTACTTCAAAATAGATAGCTTTCGCGCCACGTTTCCCGAGGCAAACAATCAATTACAATCTGTTTTAATCAAAAAATGTAAAAACAATTCAAAATAAATTCAATAATGGGATTATAAAGGCATTTAAACCGAGTAATAAGGCTTTTCTAGGCATGAGTGACTATAAATGAACTTTTCTTGACAATGGATGGCATTCGCTCCATGTTTCCCGAGGCAAACAATCAATTACAATCTGTTTTAATCAAAAAATGTAAAAACAATTCAAAATAAATTCAATAATGGGATTATAAAGGCATTTAAACCGAGTAATAAGGCTTTTCTAGGCTTGATTGACTATAAATGAACTTTTCTTGACAATGGATGGCTTTGGCTCCATGTTTCTAGAGGTAAACAATCTATTACAATATGTTTTAATCAAAAAATGTAAAAAAAATTCAAAATAAATTCAATAATGGGATTATAAAGGCATTTAAACCGAGTAATAAGGCTTTTCTAGGCATGAGTGACTATAAATGAACTTTTCTTGACAATGGATGGCTTTCGCTCCACGTTTCCCGAGGCAAACAATCAATTACAATCTGTTTTAATCAAAAAATGTAAAAACAATTCAAAATAAATTCAATAATTGGATTATAAAGGCATTTAAACCGAGTAATAAGGCTTTTCTAGGCATGAGTGACTATAAATGAACTTTTCTTGACAATGGATGGCTTTCGCTCCACGTTTTCCGAGGCAAACAATCAATTACAATCTGTTTTAATCAAAAAATGTAAAAACAACTCAAAATAAATTCAATAATGGGATTATAAAGGCATTTAAACCGAGCAATAAGGCTTTTCTAGGCATGACCGACTATAAATGATCTTTTCTTGACAATGGATGGCTTTCGCTCCAAGTTTCCCGAGGCAAACAATCAATTAGAATATGTTTTAATCAAAAAATGTAAAAACAATTCAAAATAAATTCAATAATGGGATTATAAAGGCATTTAAACCGAGTAATAAGGCTTTTCTAGGCATTAGTGACTATAAACGAACTATTCTTGACAATGGATGGCTTTTGCTCCAAGTTTCCCGAGGTAAACAATCGATTACAATCTGTTTTAATCAAAAAATGTAAAAAAAATTCAAAATAAACTCAAGAATTGGATTATAAAGGCATTTAAACCGAGTAATAAGGCTTTTCTAGGCTTGATTGACTATAAATGAACTTTTGTTGACAATGGATGGCTTTCGCTCCACATTTCCCGAGGCAAACAATCAATTACAATTTGTTTCAATCAAAAAATGTAAAAACAATTCAAAATAAATTCAATAATCGGATTATAAAGGCATTTAAACCGAGTAATAAAGCTTTTCTAGGCTTGATTGACTATAAATGAACTTTTCTTGGCAATGGATGGCTTTGGCTCCACGTTTCCCGAGGCAAACAATCAATTACAATCTGTTTTAATCAAAAAATGTAAAAACAATTCAAAATAAATTCAATAATGGGATTATAAAGGCACTTAAACCGAGTAATAAGGCTTTTCTAGGCATGAGTGACTATAAATGAACTTTTCTTGACAATGGATAGCTTTCGCTCCACGTTTCCCGAGGCAAACAATCAATTACAATCTGTTTTAATCAAAAAATGTAAAAACAATTCAAAATAAATTCAATAATGGGATTATAAAGGCATTTAAACCGAGTAATAAGGCTTTTCTAGGCATGAGTGACTATAAATGAACTTTTCTTGACAATGGATGGCATTCGCTCCATGTTTCCCGAGGCAAACAATCAATTACAATCTGTTTTAATCAAAAAATGTAAAAACAATTCAAAATAAATTCAATAATGGGATTATAAAGGCATTTAAACCGAGTAATAAGGCTTTTCTAGGCATGAGTGACTATAAATGAACTTTTCTTGACAATGGATGGCATTCGCTCCATGTTTCCCGAGGCAAACAATCAATTACAATCTGTTTTAATCAAAAAATGTAAAAACAATTCAAAATAAATTCAATAATGGGATTATAAAGGCATTTAAACCGAGTAATAAGGCTTTTCTAGGCATGAGTGACTATAAATGAACTTTTCTTGACAATGGATGGCATTCGCTCCATGTTTCCCGAGGCAAACAATCAATTACAATCTGTTTTAATCAAAAAATGTAAAAACAATTCAAAATAAATTCAATAATGGGATTATAAAGGCATTTAAACCGAGTAATAAGGCTTTTCTAGGCTTGACTGACTATAAATGAACTTTTCTTGACAATGGATGGCTTTGGCTCCATGTTTCTACAGGTAAACAATCTATTACAATATGCTTTAATCAAAAAATGTAAAAAAAATTTAAAATAAATTCAATAATGGGATTATAAAGGCATTTAAACCGAGTAATAAGGCTTTTCTAGGCATGAGTGACTATAAATGAACTTTTCTTCAAAATGGATAGCTTTCGCTCCACGTTTCCCGAGGCAAACAATCAATTACAATCTGTTTTAATCAAAAAATGTAAAAACAATTCAAAATAAATTCAATAATGGGATTATAAAGGCATTTAAACCGAGTAATAAGGCTTTTCTAGGCATGAGTGACTATAAATGAACTTTTCTTGACAATGGATGGCATTCGCTCCATGTTTCCCGAGGCAAACAATCAATTACAATCTGTTTTAATCAAAAAATGTAAAAACAATTCAAAATAAATTCAATAATGGGATTATAAAGGCATTTAAACCGAGTAATAAGGCTTTTCTAGGCTTGACTGACTATAAATGGACTTTTCTTGACAATGGATGGCTTTGGCTCCATGTTTCTACAGGTAAACAATCTATTACAATATGTTTTAATCAAAAAATGTAAAAAAAATTTAAAATAAATTCAATAATGGGATTATAAAGGCATTTAAACCGAGTAATAAGGCTTTTCTAGGCATGAGTGACTATAAATGAACTTTACTTCAAAATGGATAGCTTTCGCGCCACGTTTCCCGAGGCAAACAATCAATTACAATCTGTTTTAATCAAAAAATGTAAAAACAATTCAAAATAAATTCAATAATGGGATTATAAAGGCATTTAAACCGAGTAATAAGGCTTTTCTAGGCATGAGTGACTATAAATGAACTTTTCTTGACAATGGATGGCATTCGCTCCATGTTTCCCGAGGCAAACAATCAATTACAATCTGTTTTAATCAAAAAATGTAAAAACAATTCAAAATAAATTCAATAATGGGATTATAAAGGCATTTAAACCGAGTAATAAGGCTTTTCTAGGCATGAGCGACTATAAATGATCTTTTCTTGATAATGGATGGCTTTCGCTCCAAGTTTCCCGAGGCAAACAATCAATTAGAATATGTTTTAATCAAAAAATGTAAAAACAATTCAAAATAAATTCAATAATGGGATTATAAAGGCATTTAATCCGAGTAATAAGGCTTTTCTAGGCATTAGTGACTATAAACGAACTATTCTTGACAATGGATGGCTTTTGCTCCAAGTTTCCCGAGGTAAACAATCGATTACAATCTGTTTTAATCAAAAAATGTAAAAAAATTCAAAATAAACTCAAGAATTGGATTATAAAGGCATTTAAACCGAGTAATAAGGCTTTTCTAGGCATGAGTGACTATAAATGAACTTTTCTTGACAATGGATGGCTTTCGCTCCACGTTTCCCGAGGCAAACAATCAATTAGAATATGTTTTAATCAAAAAATGTAAAAACAATTCAAAATAAATTCAATAATGGGATTATAAAGGCATTTAAACCGAGTAATAAGGCTTTTCTAGGCATGAGTGACTATAAATGAACTTTTCTTGACAATGGATGGCATTCGCTCCATGTTTCCCGAGGCAAACAATCAATTACAATCTGTTTTAATCAAAAAATGTAAAAACAATTCAAAATAAATTCAATAATGGGATTATAAAGGCATTTAAACCGAGTAATAAGGCTTTTCTAGGCATGAGTGACTATAAATGAACTTTTCTTGACAATGCATGGCATTCGCTCCGTGTTTCCCGAGGCAAACAATCAATTACAATCTGTTTTATTCAAAAAATGTAAAAACAATTCAAAATAAATTCAATAATGGGATTATAAAGGCATTTAAACCGAGTAATAAGGCTTTTCTAGGCTTAAGTGACTATAAATGAACTTTTTTTGACAATGGATTGCTTTTGCCCCATGTTTCTAGAGGTAAACATTCAATTACAATATGTTTTAATCAAAAAAATGTAAAACAAATTCAAAATAAATTCAATAATGGGATTATAAAGGCATTTAAACCGAGTAATAAGGCTTTTCTAGGCATGAGTGACTATAAATGAACTTTTCTTGACAATGGATGGCATTCGCTCCATGTTTCCCGAGGCAAACAATCAATTACAATCTGTTTTAATCAAAAAATGTAAAAACAATTCAAAATAAATTCAATAATGGGATCATAAAGGCATTTAAACCGAGTAATAAGGCTTTTCTAGGCTTGAGTGATTATAAATGAACTTTTCTTGACAATGGATGGCTCTTGCTCCATGTTTCCCGAGGTAAACAATCAATTACAATCTGTTTTAATCAAAAAATGTAAAAAAAATTCAAAATAAATTCAATTATGGGGTTATAAAGGCATTTAAACCGAGTAATAAGGCTTTTCTAGGCATGAGTGAGTATAAATGATCTTTTCTTGACACTGGATGGCTTTCGCTCCACGTTTCCCGAGGCAAACAATCAATTACAATTTGTTTTAATCAAAAAATGTAAAAAAAATTCAAAATAAATTCAATAATGGGATTATAAAGGCATTTAAACTGAGTAATAAGGCTTTTCTAGGCTTGAGTGACTATAAATGAACTTTTTTTGACAATGGATGGCTTTTGCCCCATGTTTCTAGAGGTAAACATTCAATTACAATATGTTTTAATCAAAAAATGTAAAACAAATTCAAAATAAATTCAATAATGGGATTATAAAGGCATTTAAACCAAGTAATAAGGCTTTTCTAGGCATGGGTGACTATAAATGAACTTTTCTTGACAATGGATGGCATTCGCTCCATGTTTCCCGAGGCAAACAATCAATTACAATCTGTTTTAATCAAAAAATGTAAAAACAATTCAAAATAAATTCAATAATTGGATCATAAAGGCATTTAAACCGAGTAATAAGGCTTTTCTAGGCTTGATTGACTATAAATAAACTTTTCTTGACAATGGATGGCTTTTGCTCCATGTTTCTAGAGGTAAACAATCTATTACAAAATGTTTTAATCAAAAAATGTAAAAAAAATTCAAAATAAATTCAATAATGGGATTATAAAGGCATCTAAACCGAGTAATAAGGCTTTTCTAGGCATTAGTGACTATAAATGAACTATTCTTGACAATGGATGGCTTTTGCTCCAAGTTTCCCGAGGTAAACAATCGATTACAATCTGTTTTAATCAAAAAATGTAAAAACAATTCAAAATAAACTCAATAATGGGATTATAAAGGCATTTAAACCGAGTAATAAGGCTTTTCTAGGCATGAGTGACTATAAATGAACTTTTCTTGACAATGGATGGCATTCGCTCCATGTTTCCCGAGGCAAACAATCAATTACAATCTGTTTTAATCAAAAAATGTAAAAACAATTCAAAATAAATTCAATAATGGGATTATAAAGGCATTTAAACCGAGTAATAAGGCTTTTCTAGGCATGAGCGACTATAAATGATCTTTTCTTGATAATGGATGGCTTTCGCTCCAAGTTTCCCGAGGCAAACAATCAATTAGAATATGTTTTAATCAAAAAATGTAAAAACAATTCAAAATAAATTCAATAATGGGATTATAAAGGCATTTAATCCGAGTAATAAGGCTTTTCTAGGCATTAGTGACTATAAACGAACTATTCTTGACAATGGATGGCTTTTGCTCCAAGTTTCCCGAGGTAAACAATCGATTACAATCTGTTTTAATCAAAAAATGTAAAAAAATTCAAAATAAACTCAAGAATTGGATTATAAAGGCATTTAAACCGAGTAATAAGGCTTTTCTAGGCATGAGTGACTATAAATGAACTTTTCTTGACAATGGATGGCTTTCGCTCCACGTTTCCCGAGGCAAACAATCAATTAGAATATGTTTTAATCAAAAAATGTAAAAACAATTCAAAATAAATTCAATAATGGGATTATAAAGGCATTTAAACCGAGTAATAAGGCTTTTCTAGGCATGAGTGACTATAAATGAACTTTTCTTGACAATGGATGGCATTCGCTCCATGTTTCCCGAGGCAAACAATCAATTACAATCTGTTTTAATCAAAAAATGTAAAAACAATTCAAAATAAATTCAATAATGGGATTATAAAGGCATTTAAACCGAGTAATAAGGCTTTTCTAGGCATGAGTGACTATAAATGAACTTTTCTTGACAATGCATGGCATTCGCTCCGTGTTTCCCGAGGCAAACAATCAATTACAATCTGTTTTATTCAAAAAATGTAAAAACAATTCAAAATAAATTCAATAATGGGATTATAAAGGCATTTAAACCGAGTAATAAGGCTTTTCTAGGCTTAAGTGACTATAAATGAACTTTTTTTGACAATGGATTGCTTTTGCCCCATGTTTCTAGAGGTAAACATTCAATTACAATATGTTTTAATCAAAAAAATGTAAAACAAATTCAAAATAAATTCAATAATGGGATTATAAAGGCATTTAAACCGAGTAATAAGGCTTTTCTAGGCATGAGTGACTATAAATGAACTTTTCTTGACAATGGATGGCATTCGCTCCATGTTTCCCGAGGCAAACAATCAATTACAATCTGTTTTAATCAAAAAATGTAAAAACAATTCAAAATAAATTCAATAATGGGATCATAAAGGCATTTAAACCGAGTAATAAGGCTTTTCTAGGCTTGAGTGATTATAAATGAACTTTTCTTGACAATGGATGGCTCTTGCTCCATGTTTCCCGAGGTAAACAATCAATTACAATCTGTTTTAATCAAAAAATGTAAAAAAAATTCAAAATAAATTCAATTATGGGGTTATAAAGGCATTTAAACCGAGTAATAAGGCTTTTCTAGGCATGAGTGAGTATAAATGATCTTTTCTTGACACTGGATGGCTTTCGCTCCACGTTTCCCGAGGCAAACAATCAATTACAATTTGTTTTAATCAAAAAATGTAAAAAAAATTCAAAATAAATTCAATAATGGGATTATAAAGGCATTTAAACTGAGTAATAAGGCTTTTCTAGGCTTGAGTGACTATAAATGAACTTTTTTTGACAATGGATGGCTTTTGCCCCATGTTTCTAGAGGTAAACATTCAATTACAATATGTTTTAATCAAAAAATGTAAAACAAATTCAAAATAAATTCAATAATGGGATTATAAAGGCATTTAAACCAAGTAATAAGGCTTTTCTAGGCATGGGTGACTATAAATGAACTTTTCTTGACAATGGATGGCATTCGCTCCATGTTTCCCGAGGCAAACAATCAATTACAATCTGTTTTAATCAAAAAATGTAAAAACAATTCAAAATAAATTCAATAATTGGATCATAAAGGCATTTAAACCGAGTAATAAGGCTTTTCTAGGCTTGATTGACTATAAATAAACTTTTCTTGACAATGGATGGCTTTTGCTCCATGTTTCTAGAGGTAAACAATCTATTACAAAATGTTTTAATCAAAAAATGTAAAAAAAATTCAAAATAAATTCAATAATGGGATTATAAAGGCATCTAAACCGAGTAATAAGGCTTTTCTAGGCATTAGTGACTATAAATGAACTATTCTTGACAATGGATGGCTTTTGCTCCAAGTTTCCCGAGGTAAACAATCGATTACAATCTGTTTTAATCAAAAAATGTAAAAACAATTCAAAATAAACTCAATAATGGGATTATAAAGGCATTTAAACCGAGTAATAAGGCTTTTCTAGGCATGAGTGACTATAAATGAACTTTTGTTGACAATGGATGGCTTTCGCTCCACGTTCCCGAGGCAAACAATCAATTACAATCTGTTTTAATCAAAAAATGTAAAAAACATTCAAAATAAATTCAATAATGGGATTATAAAGGCATTTAAACCAAGTAATAAGGCTTTTCTACGCATGAGTGACTATAAATGAACTTTTCTTGACAATGGATGGCATTCGCTCCATGTTTCCCGAGGCAAACAATCAATTACAATCTGTTTTAAACAAAAAATGTAAAAACAATTCAAAATAAATTCAATAATCGGATTATAAAGGCATTTAAACCGAGTAATAAGGCTTTTCTAGGCTTGATTGACTATAAATGAACTTTTCTTGACAATGGATGGCTTTGGCTCCATGTTTCTAGAGGTAAACAATCTATTACAATATGTTTTAATCAAAAAATGTAAAAAAAATTCAAAATAAATTCAATAATGGGATTATAAAGGCATTTAAACCGAGTAATAAGGCTTTTCTAGGCATGAGTGACTATAAATGAACTTTTCTTGACAATGGATGGCTTTCGTTCCACGTTTCCCGAGGCAAACAATCAATTACAATCTGTTTTAATCAAAAAATGTAAAAACAATTCAAAATAAATTCAATAATTGGATTATAAAGGCATTTAAACCGAGTAGTAAGGCTTTTCTAGGCATGAGTGACTATAAATGAACTTTTCTTGACAATGGATGGCTTTCGCTCCACGTTTTCCGAGGCAAACAATCAATTACAATCTGTTTTAATCAAAAAATGTAAAAACAATTCAAAATAAATTCAATAATGGGATCATAAAGGCATTTAAACCGAGCAATAAGGCTTTTCTAGGCATGAGCGACTATAAATGATCTTTTCTTGATAATGGATGGCTTTCGCTCCATATTTCCCGAGGCAAACAATCAATTACAATCTGTTTTAGTCAAAAAATGTAAAAACAATTCAAAATAAATTCAATAATGGGATTATAAAGGCATTTAAACCGAGTAATAAGGCTTTTCTAGGCTTGATTGACTATAAATGAACTTTTCTTGGCAATGGATGGCTTTGGCTCCATGTTTCTAGAGGTAAACAATCTATTACAATATGTTTTAATCAAAAAATGTAAAAAAAATTCAAAATAAATTCAATAATGGGATTATAAAGGCATTTAAACCGAGTAATAAGGCTTTTCTAGGCATGAGTGACTATAAATGAACTTTTCTTGACAACGGATGGCTTTCGCTCCACGTTTCCCGAGGCAAACAATCAATTACAATCTGTTTTAATCAAAAAATGTAAAAACAATTCAAAATAAATTCAATAATCGGATTATAAAGGCATTTAAACCGAGTAATAAGGCTTTTCTAGGCTTGACTGACTATAAATGAACTTTCCTTGACAATGGATGGCATTCGCTCCATGTTTCTAGAGGTAAACAATCTATTACAATATGTTTTAATCAAAAAATGTAAAAAAAATTCAAAATAAATTCAATAATGGGATTATAAAGGCATTTAAACCGAGTAATAAGGCTTTTCTAGGCATGAGTGACTATAAATGAACTTTTCTTGACAATGGATGGCTTTCGTTCCACGTTTCCCGAGGCAAACAATCAATTAGAATATGTTTTAATCAAAAAATGTAAAAACAATTCAAAATAAATTCAATAATGGGATTATAAAGGCATTTAAACCAAGTAATAAGGCTTTTCTAGGCTTGATTGACTATAAATGAACTTTTCTTGGCAATGGATGGCTTTGGCTCCATGTTTCTAGAGGTAAACAATCTATTACAATATGTTTTAATCAAAAAATGTAAAAAAAATTCAAAATAAATTCAATAATGGGATTATAAAGGCATTTAAACCGAGTAATAAGGCTTTTCTAGGCATGAGTGACTATAAATGAACTTTTCTTGACAACGGATGGCTTTCGCTCCACGTTTCCCGAGGCAAACAATCAGTTACAATCTGTTTTAATCAAAAAATGTAAAAACAATTCAAAATAAATTCAATAATGGGATTATAAAGGCATTTAAACCGAGTAATAAGGCTTTTCTAGGCATGAGTGACTATAAATGAACTTTTCTTGACAATGGATGGCATTCGCTCCATGTTTCCCGAGGCAAACAATCAATTACAATCTGTTTTAATCAAAAAATGTAAAAACAATTCAAAATAAATTCAATAATCGGATTATAAAGGCATTTAAACCGAGTAATAAGGCTTTTCTAGGCTTGACTGACTATAAATGAACTTTCCTTGACAATGGATGGCATTCGCTCCATGTTTCTAGAGGTAAACAATCTATTACAATATGTTTTAATCAAAAAATGTAAAAAAAATTCAAAATAAATTCAATAATGGGATTATAAAGGCATTTAAACCGAGTAATAAGGCTTTTCTAGGCATGAGTGACTATAAATGAACTTTTCTTGACAATGGATGGCTTTCGTTCCACGTTTCCCGAGGCAAACAATCAATTACAATCTGTTTTAATCAAAAAATGTAAAAACAATTCAAAATAAATTCAATAATGGGATTAGAAAGGCATTTAAACCGAGTAATAAGGCTTTTCTAGGCATGAGTGACTATAAATGAACTTTTCTTGACAATGGATGGCTTTCGCTCCACGTTTTCCGAGGCAAACAATCAATTACAATCTGTTTTAATCAAAAAATGTAAAAACAATTCAAAATAAATTCAATAATGGGATCATAAAGGCATTTAAACCGAGCAATAAGGCTTTTCTAGGCATGAGCTACTATAAATGATCTTTTCTTGATAATGGATGGCTTTCGCTCCAAGTTTCCCGAGGCAAACAATCAATTAGAATATGTTTTAATCAAAAAATGTAAAAACAATTCAAAATAAATTCAATAATGGGATTATAAAGGCATTTAATCCGAGTAATAAGGCTTTTCTAGGCATTAGTGACTATAAACGAACTATTCTTGACAATGGATGGCTTTTGCTCCAAGTTTCCCGAGGTAAACAATCGATTACAATCTGTTTTAATCAAAAAATGTAAAAAAATTCAAAATAAACTCAAGAATTGGATTATAAAGGCATTTAAACCGAGTAATAAGGCTTTTCTAGGCATGAGTGACTATAAATGAACTTTTCTTGACAATGGATGGCTTTCGCTCCACGTTTCCCGAGGCAAACAATCAATTACAATCTGTTTTAATCAAAAAATGTAAAAACAATTCAAAATAAATTCAATAATGGGATTATAAAGGCATTTAAACCGAGTAATAAGGCTTTTCTAGGCATGAGTGACTATAAATGAACTTTTCTTGACAATGGATGGCATTCGCTCCATGTTTCCCGAGGCAAACAATCAATTACAATCTGTTTTAATCAAAAAATGTAAAAACAATTCAAAATAAATTCAATAATGGGATTATAAAGGCATTTAAATCGAGTAATAAGGCTTTTCTAGGCATGAGTGACTATAAATGAACTTTTCTTGACAACGGATGGCTTTCGCTCCACGTTTCCCGAGGCAAACAATCAATTACAATCTGTTTTAATCAAAAAATGTAAAAACAATTCAAAATAAATTCAATAATGGGATTATAAAGGCATTTAAACCGAGTAATAAGGCTTTTCTAGGCATGAGTGACTATAAATGAACATTTCTTGACAATGGATGGCATTCGTTCCATGTTTCCCGAGGCAAACAACCAATTACAATCTGTTTTAATCAAAAAATGTAAAAACAATTGAAAATAAATTCAATAATGGGATTATAAAGGCATTTAAACCGAGTAATAAGGCTTTTCTAGGCTTGATTGACTATAAATGAACTTTTCTTGACAATGGATGGCTTTGGCTCCATGTTTCTAGAGGTAAACAATCTATTACAATATGTTTTAATCAAAAAATGTAAAAAACATTCAAAACAAATTCAATAATGGGATTATAAAGGCATTTAAACCGAGTAATAAGGCTTTTCTAGGCATGAGTGACTATAAATGAACTTTTCTTGACAACGGATGGCTTTCGCTCCACGTTTCCCGAGGCAAACAACCAATTACAATCTGTTTTAATCAAAAAATGTAAAAACAATTCAAAATAAATTCAATAATGGGATTATAAAGGCATTTAAACCGAGTAATAAGGCTTTTCTAGGCATGAGTGACTATAAATGAACTTTTCTTGACAATGGATGGCATTCGCTCCATGTTTCCCGAGGCAAACAATCAATTACAATCTGTTTTAATCAAAAAATGTAAAAACAATTCAAAATAAATTCAATAATGGGATTATAAAGGCATTTAAACCGAGTAATAAGGCTTTTCTAGGCATGAGTGACTATAAATGAACTTTTCTTGACAATGGATGACTTTCGCTCCACGTTTCCCGAGGCAAACAATCAATTACAATTTGTTTCAATCAAAAAATGTAAAAAACATTCAAAACAAATTCAATAATGGGATTATAAAGGCACTTAAACCGAGTAATAAGGCTTTTCTAGGCATGTGTGACTATAAATGAACTTTTCTTGACAATGGATAGCTTTCGCTCCACGTTTTCCGAGGCAAACAATCAATTACAATCTGTTTTAATCAAAACATGTAAAAACAATTCAAAATAAATTCAATAATGGGATTATAAAGGCATTTAAACCGAGCAATAAGGCTTTTCTAGGCATGAGCGACTATAAATGATCTTTTCTTGACAATGGATGGCTTTCGCTCCAAGTTTCCCGAGGCAAACAATCAATTAGAATATGTTTTAATCAAAAAATGTAAAAACAATTCAAAATAAATTCAATAATGGGATTATAAAGGCATTTAATCCGAGTAATAAGGCTTTTCTAGGCATTAGTGACTATAAACGAACTATTCTTGACAATGGATGGCTTTTGCTCCAAGTTTCCCGAGGTAAACAATCGATTACAATCTGTTTTAATCAAAAAATGTAAAAAAATTCAAAATAAACTCAATAATTGGATTATAAAGGCATTTAAACCGAGTAATAAGGCTTTTCTAGGCTTGATTGACTATAAATGAACTTTTGTTGACAATGGATGGCTTTCGCTCCACGTTTCCCGAGGCAAACAATCAATTACAATTTGTTTCAATCAAAAGATGTAAAAAACATTCAAAATAAATTCAATAATGGGATTATAAAGGCACTTAAACCGAGTAATAAGGCTTTTCTAGGCATGAGTGACTATAAATGAACTTTTCTTGACAATGGATTGCTTTCGCTCCACGTTTCCCGAGGCAAACAATCAATTACAATCTGTTTTAATCAAAAAATGTAAAAACAATTCAAAATAAATTCAATAATGTGATTATAAAGGCATTTAAACCGAGTAAAAAGGCTTTTCTAGGCATGAGTGACTATAAATGAACTTTTCTTGACAATGGATGGCATTCGCTCCATGTTTCCCGAGGCAAACAATCAATTACAATCTGTTTTAATCAAAAAATGTAAAAACAATTCAAAATAAATTCAATAATGGGATTATAAAGGCATTTAAACCGAGTAATAAGGCTTTTCTAGGCTTGACTGACTATAAATGAACTTTTCTTGACAATGGATGGCTTTGGCTCCATGTTTCTACAGGTAAACAATCTATTACAATATGTTTTAATCAAAAAATGTAAAAAAAATTCAAAATAAATTCAATAATGGGATTATAAAGGCATTTAAACCGAGTAATAAGGCTTTTCTAGGCATGAGTGACTATAAATGAACTTTTCTTGACAATGGATGGCATTCGCTCCATGTTTCCCGAGGCAAACAATCAATTACAATCTGTTTTAATCAAAAAATGTAAAAACAATTCAAAATAAATTCAATAATGGGATTATAAAGGCATTTAAACCGAGTAATAAGGCTTTTCTAGGCTTGATTGACTATAAATGAACTTTTCTTGGCAATGGATGGCTTTGGCTCCATGTTTCTAGAGGTAAACAATCTATTACAATATGTTTTAATCAAAAAATGTAAAAAAAATTCAAAATAAATTCCATAATGGGATTATAAAGGCATTTAAACCGAGTAATAAGGCTTTTCTAGGCATGAGTGACTATAAATGAACTTTTCTTGACAACGGATGGCTTTCGCTCCACGTTTCCCGAGGCAAACAATCAATTACAATCTGTTTCAATCAAAAAATGTAAAAACAATTCAAAATAAATTCAATAATGGGATTATAAAGGCATTTAAACCGAGTAATAAGGCTTTTCTAGGCATGAGTGACTATAAATGAACTTTTCTTGACAATGGATGGCTTTCGCTCCACGTTTCCCGAGGCAAACAATCAATTACAATCTGTTTTAATCAAAAAATGTAAAAACAATTCAAAATCAATTCAATAATGGGATTATAAAGGCATTTAAACCGAGTAATAAGGCTTTTCTGGGCTTGACTGACTATAAATGAACTTTTCTTGACAATGGATGGCTTTTGCTCCATGTTTCCCGAGGTAAACAATCTATTACAATATGTTTTAATCAAAAAATGTAAAAAAAATTCAAAATAAATTCAATAATGGGATTATAAAGGCATTTAAACCGAGTAATAAGGCTTTTCTAGGCATGAGTGACTATAAATGAACTTTTCTTGACAATGGATGGCTTTCGCTCCACGTTTCCCGAGGCAAACAATCAATTACAATCTGTTTTAATCAAAAAATGTAAAAACAATTCAAAATAAATTCAATAATGGGATTATAAAGGCATTTAAACCGAGTAATAAAGCTTTTCTAGGCATGAGTGACTATAAATGAACTTTTCTTGACAATGGATGGCATTCGCTCCATGTTTCCCGAGGCAAACAACCAATTACAATCTGTTTTAATCAAAAAATGTAAAAACAATTGAAAATAAATTCAATAATGGGATTATAAAGGCATTTAAACCGAGTAATAAGGCTTTTCTAGGCTTGATTGACTATAAATGAACTTTTCTTGACAATGGATGGCTTTGGCTCCATGTTTCTAGAGGTAAACAATCTATTACAATATGTTTTAATCAAAAAATGTAAAAAAAATTCAAAATAAATTCAATAATGGGATTATAAAGGCATTTAAACCGAGTAATAAGGCTTTTCTAGGCATGAGTGACTATAAATGAACTTTTCTTGACAATGGATGGCATTCGCTCCATGTTTCCCGAGGCAAACAATCAATTACAATCTGTTTTAATCAAAAAATGTAAAAACAATTCAAAATAAATTCAATAATGGGATTATAAAGGCATTTAAACCGAGTAATAAGGCTTTTCTAGGCATGAGTGACTATAAATGAACTTTTCTTGACAATGGATGGCATTCGCTCCATGTTTCCCGAGGCAAACAATCAATTACAATCTGTTTTAATCAAAAAATGTAAAAACAATTCAAAATAAATTCAATAATGGGATTATAAAGGCATTTAAACCGAGTAATAAGGCTTTTCTAGGCATGAGTGACTATAAATGAACTTTTCTTGACAATGGATGGCTTTCGCTCCACGTTTCCCGAGGCAAACAATCAATTACAATTTGTTTCAATCAAAAAATGTAAAAAACATTCAAAACAAATTCAATAATGGGATTATAAAGGCACTTAAACCGAGTAATAAGGCTTTTCTAGGCATGTGTGACTATAAATGAACTTTTCTTGGCAAAGGATGGCTTTGGCTCCATGTTTCTAGAGGTAAACAATCTATTACAATATGTTTTAATCAAAAAATGTAAAAAAAATTCAAAATAAATTCCATAATGGGATTATAAAGGCATTTAAACCGAGTAATAAGGCTTTTCTAGGCATGAGTGACTATAAATGAACTTTTCTTGACAACGGATGGCTTTCGCTCCACGTTTCCCGAGGCAAACAATCAATTACAATCTGTTTCAATCAAAAAATGTAAAAACAATTCAAAATAAATTCAATAATGGGATTATAAAGGCATTTAAACCGAGTAATAAGGCTTTTCTAGGCATGAGTGACTATAAATGAACTTTTCTTGACAATGGATGGCTTTCGCTCCACGTTTCCCGAGGCAAACAATCAATTACAATCTGTTTTAATCAAAAAATGTAAAAACAATTCAAAATAAATTCAATAATGGGATTATAAAGGCATTTAAACCGAGTAATAAGGCTTTTCTGGGCTTGACTGACTATAAATGAACTTTTCTTGACAATGGATGGCTTTTGCTCCATGTTTCCCGAGGTAAACAATCTATTACAATATGTTTTAATCAAAAAATGTAAAAAAAATTCAAAATAAATTCAATAATGGGATTATAAAGGCATTTAAACCGAGTAATAAGGCTTTTCTAGGCATGAGTGACTATAAATGAACTTTTCTTGACAATGGATGGCATTCGCTCCATGTTTCCCGAGGCAAACAATCAATTACAATCTGTTTTAATCAAAAAATGTAAAAACAATTCAAAATAAATTCAATAATGGGATTATAAAGGCATTTAAACCGAGTAATAAGGCTTTTCTAGGCATGAGTGACTATAAATGAACTTTTCTTGACAATGGATGGCATTCGCTCCATGTTTCCCGAGGCAAACAATCAATTACAATCTGTTTTAATCAAAAAATGTAAAAACAATTCAAAATAAATTCAATAATGGGATTATAAAGGCATTTAAACCGAGTAATAAGGCTTTTCTAGGCATGAGTGACTATAAATGAACTTTTCTTGACAATGGATGGCTTTCGCTCCACGTTTCCCGAGGCAAACAATCAATTACAATTTGTTTCAATCAAAAAATGTAAAAAACATTCAAAACAAATTCAATAATGGGATTATAAAGGCACTTAAACCGAGTAATAAGGCTTTTCTAGGCATGTGTGACTATAAATGAACTTTTCTTGACAATGGATAGCTTTCGCTCCACGTTTCCCGAGGCAAACAATCAATTACAATCTGTTTTAATCAAAAAATGTAAAAACAATTCAAAATAAATTCAATAATGGGATTATAAAGGCATTTAAACCGAGTAATAAGGCTTTTCTAGGCATGAGTGACTATAAATGAACTTTTCTTGACAATGGATGGCATTCGCTCCATGTTTCCCGAGGTAAACAATCAATTACAATCTGTTTTAATCAAAAAATGTAAAAACAATTCAAAATAAATTCAATAATGGGATTATAAAGGCATTTAAACCGAGTAATAAGGCTTTTCTAGGCTTGACTGACTATAAATGAACTTTTCTTGACAATGGATGGCTTTTGCTCCATGTTTCTAGAGGTAAACAATCTATTACAATCTGTTTTAATCAAAAAATGTAAAAACAATTCAAAATAAATTCAATAATGGGATTATAAAGGCATTTAAACCGAGTAATAAGGCTTTTCTAGGCATGAGTGACTATAAATTAACTTTTCTTGACAACGGATGGCTTTCGCTCCACGTTTCCCGAGGCAAACAATCAATTACAATCTGTTTTAATCAAAAAATGTAAAAACAATTCAAAATAAATTCAATAATGGGATTATAAAGGCATTTAAACCGAGTAATAAGGCTTTTCTAGGCATGAGTGACTATAAATGAACTTTTCTTGACAATGGATGGCATTCGCTCCATGTTTCCCGAGGCAAACAACCAATTACAATCTGTTTTAATCAAAAAATGTAAAAACAATTCAAAATAAATTCAATAATGGGATTATAAAGGCATTTAAACCGAGTAATAAGGCTTTTCTAGGCTTGATTGACTATAAATGAACTTTTCTTGACAATGGATGGCTTTGGCTCCATGTTTCTAGAGGTAAACAATCTATTACAATATGTTTTAATCAAAAAATGTAAAAAAAATTCAAAATAAATTCAATAATGGGATTATAAAGGCATTTAAACCGAGTAATAAGGCTTTTCTAGGCATGAGTGACTATAAATGAACTTTTGTTGACAACGGATGGCTTTCGCTCCACGTTTCCCGAGGCAAACAATCAATTACAATCTGTTTTAATCAAAAAATGTAAAAACAATTCAAAATAAATTCAATAATGGGATTATAAAGGCATTTAAACCGAGTAATAAGGCTTTTCTAGGCATGAGTGACTATAAATGAACTTTTCTTGACAATGGATGGCATTCGCTCCATGTTTCCCGAGGCAAACAACCAATTACAATATGTTTTAATCAAAAAATGTAAAAACAATTCAAAATAAATTCAATAATGGGATTATAAAGGCATTTAAACCGAGTAATAAGGCTTTTCTAGGCTTGATTGACTATAAATGAACTTTTCTTGACAATGGATGGCTTTGGCTCCATGTTTCTAGAGGTAAACAATTTATTACAATATGTTTTAATGAAAAAATGTAAAAAAAATTCAAAATAAATTCAATAATGGGATTATAAAAGCATTTAAACCGAGTAATAAGGCTTTTCTAGGCATGAGTGACTATAAATGAACTTTTGTTGACAACGGATGGCTTTCGCTCCACGTTTCCCGAGGCAAACAATCAATTACAATCTGTTTTAATCAAAAAATGTAAAAACAATTCAAAATAAATTCAATAATGGGATTATAAAGGCATTTAAACCGAGTAATAAGGCTTTTCTAGGCATGAGTGACTATAAATGAACTTTTCTTGACAATGGATGGCATTCGCTCCATGTTTCCCGAGGCAAACAATCAATTACAATCTGTTTTAATCAAAAAATGTAAAAACAATTCAAAATAAATTCAATAATGGGATTATAAAGGCATTTAAACCGAGTAATAAGGCTTTTCTAGGCTTGATTGACTATAAATGAACTTTTCTTGACAATGGATGGCTTTGGCTCCATGTTTCTAGAGGTAAACAATCTATTACAATATGTTTTAATCAAAAAATGTAAAAAATATCAAAATAAATTCAATAATGGGATTATAAAGGCATTTAAACCGAGTAATAAGGCTTTTCTAGGCATGAGTGACTATAAATGAACTTTTGTTGACAACGGATGGCTTTCGCTCCACGTTTCCCGAGGCAAACAATCAATTACAATCTGTTTTAATAAAAAAATGTAAAAACAATTCAAAATAAATTCAATAATGGGATTATAAAGGCATTTAAACCGAGTAATAAGGCTTTTCTAGGCATGAGTGACTATAAATGAACTTTTCTTGACAATGGATGGCATTCGCTCCATGTTTCCCGAGGCAAACAACCAATTACAATCTGTTTTAATCAAAAAATGTAAAAACAATTCAAAATAAATTCAATAATGGGATCATAAAGGCATTTAAACCGAGCAATAAGGCTTTTCTAGGCATGAGCGACTATAAATGATCTTTTCTTGACAATGGATGGCTTTCGCTCCAAGTTTCCCGAGGCAAACAATCAATTAGAATATGTTTTAATCAAAAAATGTAAAAACAATTCAAAATAAATTCAATAATGGGATTATAAAGGCATTTAATCCGAGTAATAAGGCTTTTCTAGGCATTAGTGACTATAAACGAACTATTCTTGACAATGGATGGCTTTTGCTCCAAGTTTCCCGAGGTAAACAATCGATTACAATCTGTTTTAATCAAAAAATGTAAAAAAATTCAAAATAAACTCAATAATTGGATTATAAAGGCATTTAAACCGAGTAATAAGGCTTTTCTAGGCTTGAATGACTATAAATGAACTTTTGTTGACAATGGATGGCTTTCGCTCCACGTTTCCCGAGGCAAACAATCAATTACAATTTGTTTCAATCAAAAGATGTAAAAAACATTCAAAATAAATTCAATAATGGGATTATAAAAGCACTTAAACCGAGTAATAAGGCTTTTCTAGGCATGAGTGACTATAAATGAACTTTTCTTGACAATGGATAGCTTTCGCTCCACGTTTCCCGAGGCAAACAATCAATTACAATCTGTTTTAATCAAAAAATGTAAAAACAATTCAAAATAAATTCAATAATGTGATTATAAAGGCATTTAAACCGAGTAAAAAGGCTTTTCTAGGCATGAGTGACTATAAATGAACTTTTCTTGACAATGGATGGCATTCGCTCCATGTTTCCCGAGGCAAACAATCAATTACAATCTGTTTTAATCAAAAAATGTAAAAACAATTCAAAATAAATTCAATAATGGGATTATAAAGGCATTTAAACCGAGTAATAAGGCTTTTCTAGGCTTGACTGACTATAAATGAACTTTTCTTGACAATGGATGGCTTTGGCTCCATGTTTCTACAGGTAAACAATCTATTACAATATGTTTTAATCAAAAAATGTAAAAAAAATTCAAAATAAATTCAATAATGGGATTATAAAGGCATTTAAACCGAGTAATAAGGCTTTTCTAGGCATGAGTGACTATAAATGAACTTTTCTTGACAATGGATGGCATTCGCTCCATGTTTCCCGAGGCAAACAATCAATTACAATCTGTTTTAATCAAAAAATGTAAAAACAATTCAAAATAAATTCAATAATGGGATTATAAAGGCATTTAAACCGAGTAATAAGGCTTTTCTAGGCTTGATTGACTATAACTGAACTTTTCTTGGCAATGGATGGCTTTGGCTCCATGTTTCTAGAGGTAAACAATCTATTACAATATGTTTTAATCAAAAAATGTAAAAAAAATTCAAAATAAATTCCATAATGGGATTATAAAGGCATTTAAACCGAGTAATAAGGCTTTTCTAGGCATGAGTGACTATAAATGAACTTTTCTTGACAACGGATGGCTTTCGCTCCACGTTTCCCGAGGCAAACAATCAATTACAATCTGTTTCAATCAAAAAATGTAAAAACAATTCAAAATAAATTCAATAATGGGATTATAAAGGCATTTAAACCGAGTAATAAGGCTTTTCTAGGCATGAGTGACTATAAATGAACTTTTCTTGACAATGGATGGCTTTCGCTCCACGTTTCCCGAGGCAAACAATCAATTACAATCTGTTTTAATCAAAAAATGTAAAAACAATTCAAAATAAATTCAATAATGGGATTATAAAGGCATTTAAACCGAGTAATAAGGCTTTTCTGGGCTTGACTGACTATAAATGAACTTTTCTTGACAATGGATGGCTTTTGCTCCATGTTTCCCGAGGTAAACAATCTATTACAATATGTTTTAATCAAAAAATGTAAAAAAAATTCAAAATAAATTCAATAATGGGATTATAAAGGCATTTAAACCGAGTAATAAGGCTTTTCTAGGCATGAGTGACTATAAATGAACTTTTCTTGACAATGGATGGCTTTCGCTCCACGTTTCCCGAGGCAAACAATCAATTACAATCTGTTTTAATCAAAAAATGTAAAAACAATTCAAAATAAATTCAATAATGGGATTATAAAGGCATTTAAACCGAGTAATAAAGCTTTTCTAGGCATGAGTGACTATAAATGAACTTTTCTTGACAATGGATGGCATTCGCTCCATGTTTCCCGAGGCAAACAACCAATTACAATCTGTTTTAATCAAAAAATGTAAAAACAATTGAAAATAAATTCAATAATGGGATTATAAAGGCATTTAAACCGAGTAATAAGGCTTTTCTAGGCTTGATTGACTATAAATGAACTTTTCTTGACAATGGATGGCTTTGGCTCCATGTTTCTAGAGGTAAACAATCTATTACAATATGTTTTAATCAAAAAATGTAAAAAAAATTCAAAATAAATTCAATAATGGGATTATAAAGGCATTTAAACCGAGTAATAAGGCTTTTCTAGGCATGAGTGACTATAAATGAACTTTTCTTGACAATGGATGGCATTCGCTCCATGTTTCCCGAGGCAAACAATCAATTACAATCTGTTTTAATCAAAAAATGTAAAAACAATTCAAAATAAATTCAATAATGGGATTATAAAGGCATTTAAACCGAGTAATAAGGCTTTTCTAGGCATGAGTGACTATAAATGAACTTTTCTTGACAATGGATGGCATTCGCTCCATGTTTCCCGAGGCAAACAATCAATTACAATCTGTTTTAATCAAAAAATGTAAAAACAATTCAAAATAAATTCAATAATGGGATTATAAAGGCATTTAAACCGAGTAATAAGGCTTTTCTAGGCATGAGTGACTATAAATGAACTTTTCTTGACAATGGATGGCTTTCGCTCCACGTTTCCCGAGGCAAACAATCAATTACAATTTGTTTCAATCAAAAAATGTAAAAAACATTCAAAACAAATTCAATAATGGGATTATAAAGGCACTTAAACCGAGTAATAAGGCTTTTCTAGGCATGTGTGACTATAAATGAACTTTTCTTGGCAAAGGATGGCTTTGGCTCCATGTTTCTAGAGGTAAACAATCTATTACAATATGTTTTAATCAAAAAATGTAAAAAAAATTCAAAATAAATTCCATAATGGGATTATAAAGGCATTTAAACCGAGTAATAAGGCTTTTCTAGGCATGAGTGACTATAAATGAACTTTTCTTGACAACGGATGGCTTTCGCTCCACGTTTCCCGAGGCAAACAATCAATTACAATCTGTTTCAATCAAAAAATGTAAAAACAATTCAAAATAAATTCAATAATGGGATTATAAAGGCATTTAAACCGAGTAATAAGGCTTTTCTAGGCATGAGTGACTATAAATGAACTTTTCTTGACAATGGATGGCTTTCGCTCCACGTTTCCCGAGGCAAACAATCAATTACAATCTGTTTTAATCAAAAAATGTAAAAACAATTCAAAATAAATTCAATAATGGGATTATAAAGGCATTTAAACCGAGTAATAAGGCTTTTCTGGGCTTGACTGACTATAAATGAACTTTTCTTGACAATGGATGGCTTTTGCTCCATGTTTCCCGAGGTAAACAATCTATTACAATATGTTTTAATCAAAAAATGTAAAAAAAATTCAAAATAAATTCAATAATGGGATTATAAAGGCATTTAAACCGAGTAATAAGGCTTTTCTAGGCATGAGTGACTATAAATGAACTTTTCTTGACAATGGATGGCATTCGCTCCATGTTTCCCGAGGCAAACAATCAATTACAATCTGTTTTAATCAAAAAATGTAAAAACAATTCAAAATAAATTCAATAATGGGATTATAAAGGCATTTAAACCGAGTAATAAGGCTTTTCTAGGCATGAGTGACTATAAATGAACTTTTCTTGACAATGGATGGCATTCGCTCCATGTTTCCCGAGGCAAACAATCAATTACAATCTGTTTTAATCAAAAAATGTAAAAACAATTCAAAATAAATTCAATAATGGGATTATAAAGGCATTTAAACCGAGTAATAAGGCTTTTCTAGGCATGAGTGACTATAAATGAACTTTTCTTGACAATGGATGGCTTTCGCTCCACGTTTCCCGAGGCAAACAATCAATTACAATTTGTTTCAATCAAAAAATGTAAAAAACATTCAAAACAAATTCAATAATGGGATTATAAAGGCACTTAAACCGAGTAATAAGGCTTTTCTAGGCATGTGTGACTATAAATGAACTTTTCTTGACAATGGATAGCTTTCGCTCCACGTTTCCCGAGGCAAACAATCAATTACAATCTGTTTTAATCAAAAAATGTAAAAACAATTCAAAATAAATTCAATAATGGGATTATAAAGGCATTTAAACCGAGTAATAAGGCTTTTCTAGGCATGAGTGACTATAAATGAACTTTTCTTGACAATGGATGGCATTCGCTCCATGTTTCCCGAGGTAAACAATCAATTACAATCTGTTTTAATCAAAAAATGTAAAAACAATTCAAAATAAATTCAATAATGGGATTATAAAGGCATTTAAACCGAGTAATAAGGCTTTTCTAGGCTTGACTGACTATAAATGAACTTTTCTTGACAATGGATGGCTTTTGCTCCATGTTTCTAGAGGTAAACAATCTATTACAATCTGTTTTAATCAAAAAATGTAAAAACAATTCAAAATAAATTCAATAATGGGATTATAAAGGCATTTAAACCGAGTAATAAGGCTTTTCTAGGCATGAGTGACTATAAATTAACTTTTCTTGACAACGGATGGCTTTCGCTCCACGTTTCCCGAGGCAAACAATCAATTACAATCTGTTTTAATCAAAAAATGTAAAAACAATTCAAAATAAATTCAATAATGGGATTATAAAGGCATTTAAACCGAGTAATAAGGCTTTTCTAGGCATGAGTGACTATAAATGAACTTTTCTTGACAATGGATGGCATTCGCTCCATGTTTCCCGAGGCAAACAACCAATTACAATCTGTTTTAATCAAAAAATGTAAAAACAATTCAAAATAAATTCAATAATGGGATTATAAAGGCATTTAAACCGAGTAATAAGGCTTTTCTAGGCTTGATTGACTATAAATGAACTTTTCTTGACAATGGATGGCTTTGGCTCCATGTTTCTAGAGGTAAACAATCTATTACAATATGTTTTAATCAAAAAATGTAAAAAAAATTCAAAATAAATTCAATAATGGGATTATAAAGGCATTTAAACCGAGTAATAAGGCTTTTCTAGGCATGAGTGACTATAAATGAACTTTTGTTGACAACGGATGGCTTTCGCTCCACGTTTCCCGAGGCAAACAATCAATTACAATCTGTTTTAATCAAAAAATGTAAAAACAATTCAAAATAAATTCAATAATGGGATTATAAAGGCATTTAAACCGAGTAATAAGGCTTTTCTAGGCATGAGTGACTATAAATGAACTTTTCTTGACAATGGATGGCATTCGCTCCATGTTTCCCGAGGCAAACAACCAATTACAATATGTTTTAATCAAAAAATGTAAAAACAATTCAAAATAAATTCAATAATGGGATTATAAAGGCATTTAAACCGAGTAATAAGGCTTTTCTAGGCTTGATTGACTATAAATGAACTTTTCTTGACAATGGATGGCTTTGGCTCCATGTTTCTAGAGGTAAACAATTTATTACAATATGTTTTAATGAAAAAATGTAAAAAAAATTCAAAATAAATTCAATAATGGGATTATAAAAGCATTTAAACCGAGTAATAAGGCTTTTCTAGGCATGAGTGACTATAAATGAACTTTTGCTGACAACGGATGGCTTTCGCTCCACGTTTCCCGAGGCAAACAATCAATTACAATCTGTTTTAATCAAAAAATGTAAAAACAATTCAAAATAAATTCAATAATGGGATTATAAAGGCATTTAAACCGAGTAATAAGGCTTTTCTAGGCTTGATTGACTATAAATGAACTTTTCTTGACAATGGATGGCTTTGGCTCCATGTTTCCCGATGCAAACAATCAATTACAATCTGTTTTAATCAAAAAATGTAAAAACAATTCAAAATAAATTCAATAATGGGATCATAAAGGCATTTAAACCGAGTAATAAGGCTTTTCTAGGCTTGATTGACTATAAATGAACTTTTCTTGACAATGGATGGCTTTTGCTCCATGTTTCTAGAGGTAAACAATCTATTACAATATGTTTTAATCAAAAAATGTAAAAAAAATTCAAAATAAATTCAATAATGGGATTATAAAGGCATTTAAACCGAGTAATAAGGCTTTTCTAGGCATGAGTGACTATAAATGAACTTTTCTTGACAACGGATGGCTTTCGCTCCACGTTTCCCGAGGCAAACAATCAATTACAATCTGTTTTAATCAAAAAATGTAAAAACAATTCAAAATAAATTCAATAATGGGATTATAAAGGCATTTAAACCGAGTAATAAGGCTTTTCTAGGCATGAGTGACTATAAATGAACTTTTCTTGACAATGGATGGCATTCGCTCCATGTTTCCCGAGGCAAACAATCAATTACAATCTGTTTTAATCAAAAAATGTAAAAACAATTCAAAATAAATTCAATAATTGCATTATAAAGGCATTTAAACCGAGTAATAAGGCTTTTCTAGGCTTGATTGACTATAAATGAACTTTTCTTGACAATGGATGGCTTTGGCTCCATGTTTCCCGATGCAAACAATCAATTACAATCTGTTTTAATCAAAAAATGTAAAAACAATTCAAAATAAATTCAATAATGGGATCATAAAGGCATTTAAACCGAGTAATAAGGCTTTTCTAGGCTTGATTGACTATAAATGAACTTTTCTTGACAATGGATGGCTTTTGCTCCATGTTTCTGGAGGTAAACAATCTATTACAATATGTTTTAATCAAAAAATGTAAAAAAAATTCAAAATAAATTCAATAATGGGATTATAAAGGCATTTAAACCGAGTAATAAGGCTTTTCTAGGCATGAGTGACTATAAATGAACTTTTCTTGACAACGGATGGCTTTCGCTCCACGTTTCCCGAGGCAAACAATCAATTACAATCTGTTTTAATCAAAAAATGTAAAAACAATTCAAAATAAATTCAATAATGGGATTATAAAGGCATTTAAACCGAGTAATAAGGCTTTTCTAGGCATGAGTGACTATAAATGAACTTTTCTTGACAATGGATGGCATTCGCTCCATGTTTCCCGAGGCAAATAATCAATTACAATCTGTTTCAATCAAAAAATGTAAAAACAAATCAAAATAAATTCAATAATTGCATTATAAAGGCATTTAAACCGAGTAATAAGGCTTTTCTAGGCTTGATTGACTATAAATGAACTTTTCTTGACAATGGATGGCTTTGGCTCCATGTTTCCCGATGCAAACAATCAATTACAATCTGTTTTAATCAAAAAATGTAAAAACAATTCAAAATAAATTCAATAATGGGATCATAAAGGCATTTAAACCGAGTAATAAGTCTTTTCTAAGCTTGATTGACTATAAATGAACTTTCCTTGACAATGGATGGCTTTTGCTCCATGTTTCTAGAGGTAAACAATCTATTACAATATGTTTTAATAAAAAAATGTAAAAAAAATTCAAAATAAATTCAATAATGGGATTATAAAGGCATTTAAACCGAGTAATAAGGCTTTTCTAGGCATGAGTGACTATAAATGAACTTTTCTTGACAATGGATGGCATTCGCTCCATGTTTCCCGAGGCAAACAATCAATTACAATCTGTTTTAATCAAAAAATGTAAAAACAATTCAAAATAAATTCAATAATGGGATTATAAAGGCATTTAAACCGAGTAATAAGGCTTTTCTAGGCTTGAGTGACTATAAATGAACTTTTTTTGACAATGGATGGCTTTTGCCCCATGTTTCTAGAGGTAAACATTCAATTACAATATGTTTTAATCAAAAAATGTAAAACAAATTCAAAATAAATTCAATAATGGGATTATAAAGGCATTTAAACCGAGTAATAAGGCTTTTCTAGGCATGAGTGACTATAAATGAACTTTTCTTGACAATGGATGGCATTCGCTCCTTGTTTCCCGAGGAAAACAATCAATTACAATATGTTTTAATCAAAAAATGTAAAAACAATTCAAAATAAATTCAATAATGGGATTATAAAGGCATTTAAACCGAGTAATAAGGCTTTTCTAGGCATGAGTGACTATAAATGAACTTTTCTTGACAATGGATGGCATTCGCTCCATGTTTCCCGAGGCAAACAACCAATTACAATCTGTTTTAATCAAAAAATGTAAAAACAATTGAAAATAAATTCAATAATGGGATTATAAAGGCATTTAAACCGAGTAATAAGGCTTTTCTAGGCTTGATTGACTATAAATGAACTTTTCTTGACAATGGATGGCTTTGGCTCCATGTTTCTAGAGGTAAACAATCTATTACAATATGTTTTAATCAAAAAATGTAAAAAACATTCAAAACAAATTCAATAATGGGATTATAAAGGCATTTAAACCGAGTAATAAGGCTTTTCTAGGCATGAGTGACTATAAATGAACTTTTCTTGACAACGGATGGCTTTCGCTCCACGTTTCCCGAGGCAAACAATCAATTACAATCTGTTTTAATCAAAAAATGTAAAAACAATTCAAAATAAATTCAATAATGGGATTATAAAGGCATTTAAACCGAGTAATAAGGCTTTTCTAGGCATGAGTGACTATAAATGAACTTTTCTTGACAATGGATGGCATTCGCTCCATGTTTCCCGAGGCAAATAATCAATTACAATCTGTTTCAATCAAAAAATGTAAAAACAAATCAAAATAAATTCAATAATTGCATTATAAAGGCATTTAAACCGAGTAATAAGGCTTTTCTAGGCTTGATTGACTATAAATGAACTTTTCTTGACAATGGATGGCTTTGGCTCCATGTTTCCCGATGCAAACAATCAATTACAATCTGTTTTAATCAAAAAATGTAAAAACAATTCAAAATAAATTCAATAATGGGATCATAAAGGCATTTAAACCGAGTAATAAGTCTTTTCTAAGCTTGATTGACTATAAATGAACTTTCCTTGACAATGGATGGCTTTTGCTCCATGTTTCTAGAGGTAAACAATCTATTACAATATGTTTTAATAAAAAAATGTAAAAAAAATTCAAAATAAATTCAATAATGGGATTATAAAGGCATTTAAACCGAGTAATAAGGCCTTTCTAGGCATGAGTGACTATAAATGAACTTTTCTTGACAATGGATGGCATTCGCTCCATGTTTCCCAAGGCAAACAATCAATTACAATCTGTTTTAATCAAAAAATGTAAAAACAATTCAAAATAAATTCAATAATGGGATTATAAAGGCATTTAAACCGAGTAATAAGGCTTTTCTAGGCTTGAGTGACTATAAATGAACTTTTTTTGACAATGGATGGCTTTTGCCCCATGTTTCTAGAGGTAAACATTCAATTACAATATGTTTTAATCAAAAAATGTAAAACAAATTAAAAATAAATTCAATAATGGGATTATAAAGGCATTTAAACCGAGTAATAAGGCTTTTCTAGGCATGAGTGACTATAAATGAACTTTTCTTGACAATGGATGGCATTCGCTCCTTGTTTCCCGAGGCAAACAATCAATTACAATATGTTTTAATCAAAAAATGTAAAAACAATTCAAAATAAATTCAATAATGGGATTATAAAGGCATTTAAACCGAGTAATAAGGCTTTTCTAGGCATGAGTGACTATAAATGAACTTTTCTTGACAATGGATGGCATTCGCTCCATGTTTCCCGAGGCAAACAACCAATTACAATCTGTTTTAATCAAAAAATGTAAAAACAATTGAAAATAAATTCAATAATGGGATTATAAAGGCATTTAAACCGAGTAATAAGGCTTTTCTAGGCTTGATTGACTATAAATGAACTTTTCTTGACAATGGATGGCTTTGGCTCCATGTTTCTAGAGGTAAACAATCTATTACAATATGTTTTAATCAAAAAATGTAAAAAACATTCAAAACAAATTCAATAATGGGATTATAAAGGCATTTAAACCGAGTAATAAGGCTTTTCTAGGCATGAGTGACTATAAATGAACTTTTCTTGACAACGGATGGCTTTCGCTCCACGTTTCCCGAGGCAAACAATCAATTACAATCTAATTTAATCAAAAAATGTAAAAACAATTCAAAATAAATTCAATAATGGGATTATAAAGGCATTTAAACCGAGTAATAAGGCTTTTCTAGGCATGAGTGACTATAAATGAACTTTTCTTGACAATGGATGGCATTCGCTCCATGTTTCCCGAGGCAAATAATCAATTACAATCTGTTTCAATCAAAAAATGTAAAAACAAATCAAAATAAATTCAATAATGGGATTATAAAGGCATTTAAACCGAGTAATAAGGCTTTTCTAGGCATGAGTGACTATAAATGAACTTTTCTTGACAATGGATGGCTTTCGCTCCACGTTTCCCGAGGCAAACAATCAATTACAATTTGTTTCAATCAAAAAATGTAAAAAACATTCAAAACAAATTCAATAATGGGATTATAAAGGCACTTAAACCGAGTAATAAGGCTTTTCTAGGCATGAGTGACTATAAATGAACTTTTCTTGACAATGGATAGCTTTCGCTCCACGTTTCCCGAGGCAAACAATCAATTACAATCTGTTTTAATTAAAAAATGTAAAAACAATTCAAAATAAATTCAATAATGGGATTATAAAGGCATTTAAACCGAGTAATAAGGCTTTTCTAGGCATGAGTGACTATAAATGAACTTTTCTTGACAACAGATCGCTTTCGCTCCACGTTTCCCGAGGCAAACAATCAATTACAATCTGTTTTAATCAAAAAATGTAAAAACAATTCAAAATAAATTCAATAATGGGATTATAAAGGCATTTAAACCGAGTAATAAGGCTTTTCTAGGCATGAGTGACTATAAATGAACTTTTCTTGACAATGGATGGCATTCGCTCCATGTTTCCCGAGGCAAACAATCAATTACAATCTGTTTTAATCAAAAAATGTAAAAACAATTCAAAATAAATTCAATAATGGGATTATAAAGGCATTTAAACCGAGTAATAAGGCTTTTCTAGGCTTGATTGACTATAAATGAACTTTTCTTGACAATGGATGGCTTTGGCTCCATGTTTCCCGATGCAAACAATCAATTACAATCTGTTTTAATCAAAAAATGTAAAAACAATTCAAAATAAATTCAATAATGGGATCATAAAGGCATTTAAACCGAGTAATAAGGCTTTTCTAGGCTTGATTGACTATAAATGAACTTTCCTTGACAATGGATGGCTTTTGCTCCATGTTTCTAGAGGTAAACAATCTATTACAATATGTTTTAATCAAAAAATGTAAAAAAAATTCAAAATAAATTCAATAATGGGATTATAAAGGCATTTAAACCGAGTAATAAGGCTTTTCTAGGCATGAGTGACTATAAATGAACTTTTCTTGACAATGGATGGCATTCGCTCCATGTTTCCCGAGGCAAACAATCAATTACAATCTGTTTTAATCAAAAAATGTAAAAACAATTCAAAATAAATTCAATAATGGGATTATAAAGGCATTTAAACCGAGTAATAAGGCTTTTCTAGGCTTGAGTGACTATAAATGAACTTTTTTTGACAATGGATGGCTTTTACCCCATGTTTCTAGAGGTAAACATTCAATTACAATATGTTTTAATCAAAAAATGTAAAACAAATTCAACATAAATTCAATAGTGGGATTATAAAGGCATTTAAACCGAGTAATAAGGCTTTTCTAGGCATGAGTGACTATAAATGAACTTTTCTTGACAATGGATGGCATTCGCTCCATGTTTCCCGAGGCAAACAATCAATTACAATCTGTTTTAATCAAAAAATGTAAAAACAATTCAAAATAAATTCAATAATGGGATTATAAAGGCATTTAAACCGAGTAATAAGGCTTTTCTAGGCTTGATTGACTATAAATGAACTTTTCTTGACAATGGATGGCTTTGGCTCCATGTTTCCCGATGCAAACAATCAATTACAATCTGTTTTAATCAAAAAATGTAAAAACAATTCAAAATAAATTCAATAATGGGATCATAAAGGCATTTAAACCGAGTAATAAGGCTTTTCTAGGCTTGATTGACTATAAATGAACTTTTCTTGACAATGGATGGCTTTTGCTCCATGTTTCTAGAGGTAAACAATCTATTACAATATGTTTTAATCAAAAAATGTAAAAAAAATTCAAAATAAATTCAATAATGGGATTATAAAGGCATTTAAACCGAGTAATAAGGCTTTTCTAGGCATGAGTGACTATAAATGAACTTTTCTTGACAACAGATGGCTTTCGCTCCACGTTTCCCGAGGCAAACAATCAATTACAATCTGTTTTAATCAAAAAATGTAAAAACAATTCAAAATAAATTCAATAATGGGATTATAAAGGCATTTAAACCGAGTAATAAGGCTTTTCTAGGCATGAGTGACTATAAATGAACTTTTCTTGACAATGGATGGCATTCGCTCCATGTTTCCCGAGGCAAACAATCAATTACAATCTGTTTTAATCAAAAAATGTAAAAACAATTCAAAATAAATTCAATAATTGCATTATAAAGGCATTTAAACCTAGTAATAAGGCTTTTCTAGGCTTGATTGACTATAAATGAACTTTTCTTGACAATGGATGGCTTTGGCTCCATGTTTCCCGATGCAAACAATCAATTACAATCTCTTTTAATCAAAAAATGTAAAAACAATTCAAAATAAATTCAATAATGGGATCATAAAGGCATTTAAACCGAGTAATAACGCTTTTCTAGGCTTGATTGACTATAAATGAACTTTTCTTGACAATGGATGGCTTTTGCTCCATGTTTCTAGAGGTAAACAATCTATTACAATATGTTTTAATCAAAAAATGTAAAAAAAATTCAAAATAAATTCAATAATGGGATTATAAAGGCATTTAAACCGAGTAATAAGGCTTTTCTAGGCATGAGTGACTATAAATGAACTTTTCTTGACAATGGATGGCATTCGCTCCATGTTTCCCGAGGCAAACAATCAATTACAATCTGTTTTAATCAAAAAATGTAAAAACAATTCAAAATAAATTCAATAATGGGATTATAAAGGCATTTAAACCGAGTAATAAGGCTTTTCTAGGCTTGATTGACTATAAATGAACTTTTCTTGACAATGGATGGCTTTGGCTCCATGTTTCTAGAGGTAAACAATCTATTACAATATGTTTTAATCAAAAAATGTAAAAAACATTCAAAACAAATTCAATAATGGGATTATAAAGGCATTTAAACCGAGTAATAAGGCTTTTCTAGGCATGAGTGACTATAACTGAACTTTTCTTGACAATGGATGGCATTCGCTCCATGTTTCCCGAGGCAAACAATCAATTACAATCTGTTTTAATCAAAAAATGTAAAAACAATTGAAAATAAATTCAATAATGGGATTATAAAGGCATTTAAACCGAGTAATAAGGCTTTTCTAGGCTTGATTGACTATAAATGAACTTTTCTTGACAATGGATGGCTTTGGCTCCATGTTTCTAGAGGTAAACAATCTATTACAATATGTTTTAATCAAAAAATGTAAAAAACATTCAAAACAAATTCAATAATGGGATTATAAAGGCATTTAAACCGAGTAATAAGGCTTTTCTAGGCATGAGTGACTATAAATGAACTTTTCTTGACAACGGATGGCTTTTGCTCCACGTTTCCCGAGGCAAACAATCAATTACAATCTGTTTTAATCAAAAAATGTAAAAACAATTCAAAATAAATTCAATAATGGGATTATAAAGGCATTTAAACCGAGTAATAAGGCTTTTCTAGGCATGAGTGACTATAAATGAACTTTTCTTGACAATGGATGGCATTCGCTCCATGTTTCCCGAGGCAAACAACCAATTACAATCTGTTTTAATCAAAAAATGTAAAAACAATTGAAAATAAATTCAATAATGGGATTATAAAGGCATTTAAACCGAGTAATAAGGCTTTTCTAGTCTTGATTGACTATAAATGAACTTTTCTTGACAATGGATGGCTTTGGCTCCATGTTTCTAGAGGTAAACAATCTATTACAATATGTTTTAATCAAAAAATGTAAAAAACATTCAAAACAAATTCAATAATGGGATTATAAAGGCATTTAAACCGAGTAATAAGGCTTTTCTAGGCATGAGTGACTATAAATGAACTTTTCTTGACAACGGATGGCTTTCGCTCCACGTTTCCCGAGGCAAACAATCAATTACAATCTAATTTAATCAAAAAATGTAAAAACAATTCAAAATAAATTCAATAATGGGATTATAAAGGCATTTAAACCGAGTAATAAGGCTTTTCTAGGCATGAGTGACTATAAATGAACTTTTCTTGACAATGGATGGCATTCGCTCCATGTTTCCCGAGGCAAATAATCAATTACAATCTGTTTCAATCAAAAAATGTAAAAACAAATCAAAATAAATTCAATAATGGGATTATAAAGGCATTTAAACCGAGTAATAAGGCTTTTCTAGGCATGAGTGACTATAAATGAACTTTTCTTGATAATGGATGGCTTTCGCTCCACGTTTCCCGAGGCAAACAATCAATTACAATTTGTTTCAATCAAAAAATGTAAAAAACATTCAAAACAAATTCAATAATGGGATTATAAAGGCACTTAAACCGAGTAATAAGGCTTTTCTAGGCATGAGTGACTATAAATGAACTTTTCTTGACAATGGATAGCTTTCGCTCCACGTTTCCCGAGGCAAACAATCAATTACAATCTGTTTTAATCAAAAAATGTAAAAACAATTCAAAATAAATTCAATAATGGGATTATAAAGGCATTTAAACCGAGTAATAAGGCTTTTCTAGGCATGAGTGACTATAAATGAACTTTTCTTGACAACAGATGGCTTTCGCTCCACGTTTCCCGAGGCAAACAATCAATTACAATCTGTTTTAATCAAAAAATGTAAAAACAATTCAAAATAAATTCAATAATGGGATTATAAAGGCATTTAAACCGAGTAATAAGGCTTTTCTAGGCATGAGTGACTATAAATGAACTTTTCTTGACAATGGATGGCATTCGCTCCATGTTTCCCGAGGCAAACAATCAATTACAATCTGTTTTAATCAAAAAATGTAAAAACAATTCAAAATAAATTCAATAATTGCATTATAAAGGCATTTAAACCTAGTAATAAGGCTTTTCTAGGCTTGATTGACTATAAATGAACTTTTCTTGACAATGGATGGCTTTGGCTCCATGTTTCCCGATGCAAACAATCAATTACAATCTCTTTTAATCAAAAAATGTAAAAACAATTCAAAATAAATTCAATAATGGGATCATAAAGGCATTTAAACCGAGTAATAACGCTTTTCTAGGCTTGATTGACTATAAATGAACTTTTCTTGACAATGGATGGCTTTTGCTCCATGTTTCTAGAGGTAAACAATCTATTACAATATGTTTTAATCAAAAAATGTAAAAAAAATTCAAAATAAATTCAATAATGGGATTATAAAGGCATTTAAACCGAGTAATAAGGCTTTTCTAGGCATGAGTGACTATAAATGAACTTTTCTTGACAATGGATGGCATTCGCTCCATGTTTCCCGAGGCAAACAATCAATTACAATCTGTTTTAATCAAAAAATGTAAAAACAATTCAAAATAAATTCAATAATGGGATTATAAAGGCATTTAAACCGAGTAATAAGGCTTTTCTAGGCTTGATTGACTATAAATGAACTTTTCTTGACAATGGATGGCTTTGGCTCCATGTTTCTAGAGGTAAACAATCTATTACAATATGTTTTAATCAAAAAATGTAAAAAACATTCAAAACAAATTCAATAATGGGATTATAAAGGCATTTAAACCGAGTAATAAGGCTTTTCTAGGCATGAGTGACTATAACTGAACTTTTCTTGACAATGGATGGCATTCGCTCCATGTTTCCCGAGGCAAACAATCAATTACAATCTGTTTTAATCAAAAAATGTAAAAACAATTGAAAATAAATTCAATAATGGGATTATAAAGGCATTTAAACCGAGTAATAAGGCTTTTCTAGGCTTGATTGACTATAAATGAACTTTTCTTGACAATGGATGGCTTTGGCTCCATGTTTCTAGAGGTAAACAATCTATTACAATATGTTTTAATCAAAAAATGTAAAAAACATTCAAAACAAATTCAATAATGGGATTATAAAGGCATTTAAACCGAGTAATAAGGCTTTTCTAGGCATGAGTGACTATAAATGAACTTTTCTTGACAACGGATGGCTTTTGCTCCACGTTTCCCGAGGCAAACAATCAATTACAATCTGTTTTAATCAAAAAATGTAAAAACAATTCAAAATAAATTCAATAATGGGATTATAAAGGCATTTAAACCGAGTAATAAGGCTTTTCTAGGCATGAGTGACTATAAATGAACTTTTCTTGACAATGGATGGCATTCGCTCCATGTTTCCCGAGGCAAACAACCAATTACAATCTGTTTTAATCAAAAAATGTAAAAACAATTGAAAATAAATTCAATAATGGGATTATAAAGGCATTTAAACCGAGTAATAAGGCTTTTCTAGTCTTGATTGACTATAAATGAACTTTTCTTGACAATGGATGGCTTTGGCTCCATGTTTCTAGAGGTAAACAATCTATTACAATATGTTTTAATCAAAAAATGTAAAAAACATTCAAAACAAATTCAATAATGGGATTATAAAGGCATTTAAACCGAGTAATAAGGCTTTTCTAGGCATGAGTGACTATAAATGAACTTTTCTTGACAACGGATGGCTTTCGCTCCACGTTTCCCGAGGCAAACAATCAATTACAATCTAATTTAATCAAAAAATGTAAAAACAATTCAAAATAAATTCAATAATGGGATTATAAAGGCATTTAAACCGAGTAATAAGGCTTTTCTAGGCATGAGTGACTATAAATGAACTTTTCTTGACAATGGATGGCATTCGCTCCATGTTTCCCGAGGCAAATAATCAATTACAATCTGTTTCAATCAAAAAATGTAAAAACAAATCAAAATAAATTCAATAATGGGATTATAAAGGCATTTAAACCGAGTAATAAGGCTTTTCTAGGCATGAGTGACTATAAATGAACTTTTCTTGACAATGGATGGCTTTCGCTCCACGTTTCCCGAGGCAAACAATCAATTACAATTTGTTTCAATCAAAAAATGTAAAAAACATTCAAAACAAATTCAATAATGGGATTATAAAGGCACTTAAACCGAGTAATAAGGCTTTTCTAGGCATGAGTGACTATAAATGAACTTTTCTTGACAATGGATAGCTTTCGCTCCACGTTTCCCGAGGCAAACAATCAATTACAATCTGTTTTAATCAAAAAATGTAAAAACAATTCAAAATAAATTCAATAATGGGATTATAAAGGCATTTAAACCGAGTAATAAGGCTTTTCTAGGCATGAGTGACTATAAATGAACTTTTCTTGACAACAGATGGCTTTCGCTCCACGTTTCCCGAGGCAAACAATCAATTACAATCTGTTTTAATCAAAAAATGTAAAAACAATTCAAAATAAATTCAATAATGGGATTATAAAGGCATTTAAACCGAGTAATAAGGCTTTTCTAGGCATGAGTGACTATAAATGAACTTTTCTTGACAATGGATGGCATTCGCTCCATGTTTCCCGAGGCAAACAATCAATTACAATCTGTTTTAATCAAAAAATGTAAAAACAATTCAAAATAAATTCAATAATGGGATTATAAAGGCATTTAAACCGAGTAATAAGGCTTTTCTAGGCTTGATTGACTATAAATGAACTTTTCTTGACAATGGATGGCTTTGGCTCCATGTTTCCCGATGCAAACAATCAATTACAATCTGTTTTAATCAAAAAATGTAAAAACAATTCAAAATAAATTCAATAATGGGATCATAAAGGCATTTAAACCGAGTAATAAGGCTTTTCTAGGCTTGATTGACTATAAATGAACTTTCCTTGACAATGGATGGCTTTTGCTCCATGTTTCTAGAGGTAAACAATCTATTACAATATGTTTTAATCAAAAAATGTAAAAAAAATTCAAAATAAATTCAATAATGGGATTATAAAGGCATTTAAACCGAGTAATAAGGCTTTTCTAGGCATGAGTGACTATAAATGAACTTTTCTTGACAATGGATGGCATTCGCTCCATGTTTCCCGAGGCAAACAATCAATTACAATCTGTTTTAATAAAAAAATGTAAAAACAATTCAAAATAAATTCAATAATGGGATTATAAAGGCATTTAAACCGAGTAATAAGGCTTTTCTAGGCTTGAGTGACTATAAATGAACTTTTTTTGACAATGGATGGCTTTTGCCCCATGTTTCTAGAGGTAAACATTTAATTACAATATGTTTTAATCAAAAAATGTAAAACAAATTCAAAATAAATTCAATAATGGGATTATAAAGGCATTTAAACCGAGTAATAAGGCTTTTCTAGGCATGAGTGACTATAAATGAACTTTTCTTGACAATGGATGGCATTCGCTCCATGTTTCCCGAGGCAAACAATCAATTACAATCTGTTTTAATCAAAAAATGTAAAAACAATTCAAAATAAATTCAATAATGGGATCATAAAGGCATTTAAACCGAGTAATAAGACTTTTCTAGGCTTGATTGACTATAAATGAATTTTCTTGACAATGGATGGCTTTTGCTCTATGTTTCTAGAGGTAAACAATCTATTACAATATGTTTTAATCAAAAAATGTAAAACAAATTCAAAATAAATTCAATAATGGGATTATAAAGGCATCTAAACCGAGTAATAAGGCTTTTCTAGGCATTAGTGACTATAAATGAAGTATTCTTGACAATGGATAGCTTTTGCTCCAAGTTTCCAGAGGTAAACAATCGATTACAATCTGTTTTAATCAAAAAATGTAAAAAAAATTCAAAATAAACTCAATAATGGGATTATAAAGGCATTTAAACCGAGTAATAAGGCTTTTCTAGGCATGAGTGAATATAAATGAACTTTTGTTGACAATGGATGGCTTTCGCTCCACGTTCCCGAGGCAAACAATCAATTACAATCTGTTTTAATCAAAAAATGTAAAAAACATTCAAAATAAATTCAATAATGGGATTATAAAGGCATTTAAACCGAGTAATAAGGCTTTTCTAGGCATGAGTGACTATAAATGAACTTTTCTTGACAATGGATGGCTTTCGCTCCAAGTATCCCGAGGCAAACATTCAATTAGAATCTGTTTTAATAAAAAAATGTAAAAAAAATTCAAAATAAATTCAATAATGGAATTATAAAGGCATTTAAACCGAATAATAAGGCTTTTCTAGGCATGAGTGACTATAAATGAACTTTTCTTGACAATGGATGGCTTTCGCTCCACGTTTTTCGAGGCAAACAATCAATTACAATCTGTTTTAATCAAAAAATGTAAAAAAAATTCAAAATAAATTCAATAATGGGATTATAAAGGCATTTAAACCGAGTAATAAGGCTTTTCTAGGCATGAGTGACTATAAATGAACTTTTCTTGACAATGGATGGCATTCGCTCCATGTTTCCCGAGGCAAACAATCAATTACAATCTGTTTTAATCAAAAAATGTAAAAAAAATTCAAAATAAATTCAATAATGGGATTATAAAGGCATTTAAACCGAGTAATAAGGCTTTTCTAGGCATGAGTGACTATAAATGAACTTTTCTTGACAATGGATGGCATTCGCTCCATGTTTCCCGAGGCAAACAATCAATTACAATCTGTTTTAATCAAAAAATGTAAAAACAATTCAAAATAAATTCAATAATGGGATTATAAAGGCATTTAAACCGAGTAATAAGGCTTTTCTAGGCTTGATTGACTATAAATGAACTTTTCTTGACAATGGATGGCTTTGGCTCCATGTTTCCCGATGCAAACAATCAATTACAATCTGTTTTAATCAAAAAATGTAAAAACAATTCAAAATAAATTCAATAATGGGATCATAAAGGCATTTAAACCGAGTAATAAGGCTTTTCTAGGCTTGATTGACTATAAATGAACTTTTCTTGACAATGGATGGCTTTTGCTCCATGTTTCTAGAGGTAAACAATCTATTACAATATGTTTTAATCAAAAAATGTAAAAAAAATTCAAAATAAACTCAATAATGGGATTATAAAGGCATTTAAACCGAGTAATAAGGCTTTTCTAGGCATGAGTGACTATAAATGAACTTTTCTTGACAATGGATGGCATTCGCTCCATGTTTCCCGAGGCAAACAATCAATTACAATCTGTTTTAATCAAAAAATGTAAAAACAATTCAAAATAAATTCAATAATGGGATCATAAAGGCATTTAAACCGAGTAATAAGACTTTTCTAGGCTTGATTGACTATAAATGAATTTTCTTGACAATGGATGGCTTTTGCTCTATGTTTCTAGAGGTAAACAATCTATTACAATATGTTTTAATCAAAAAATGTAAAAAAAATTCAAAATAAATTCAATAATGGGATTATAAAGGCATCTAAACCGAGTAATAAGGCTTTTCTAGGCATTAGTGACTATAAATGAAGTATTCTTGACAATGGATAGCTTTTGCTCCAAGTTTCCAGAGGTAAACAATCGATTACAATCTGTTTTAATCAAAAAATGTAAAAAAAATTCAAAATAAACTCAATAATGGGATTATAAAGGCATTTAAACCGAGTAATAAGGCTTTTCTAGGCATGAGTGAATATAAATGAACTTTTGTTGACAATGGATGGCTTTCGCTCCACGTTCCCGAGGCAAACAATCAATTACAATCTGTTTTAATCAAAAAATGTAAAAAACATTCAAAATAAATTCAATAATGGGATTATAAAGGCATTTAAACCGAGTAATAAGGCTTTTCTAGGCATGAGTGACTATAAATGAACTTTTCTTGACAATGGATGGCTTTCGCTCCAAGTATCCCGAGGCAAACATTCAATTAGAATCTGTTTTAATAAAAAAATGTAAAAAAAATTCAAAATAAATTCAATAATGGAATTATAAAGGCATTTAAACCGAATAATAAGGCTTTTCTAGGCATGAGTGACTATAAATGAACTTTTCTTGACAATGGATGGCTTTCGCTCCACGTTTTTCGAGGCAAACAATCAATTACAATCTGTTTTAATCAAAAAATGTAAAAAAAATTCAAAATAAATTCAATAATGGGATTATAAAGGCATTTAAACCGAGTAATAAGGCTTTTCTAGGCATGAGTGACTATAAATGAACTTTTCTTGACAATGGATGGCATTCGCTCCATGTTTCCCGAGGCAAACAATCAATTACAATCTGTTTTAATCAAAAAATGTAAAAAAAATTCAAAATAAATTCAATAATGGGATTATAAAGGCATTTAAACCGAGTAATAAGGCTTTTCTAGGCATGAGTGACTATAAATGAACTTTTCTTGACAATGGATGGCATTCGCTCCATGTTTCCCGAGGCAAACAATCAATTACAATCTGTTTTAATAAAAAAATGTAAAAACAATTCAAAATAAATTCAATAATGGGATTATAAAGGCATTTAAACCGAGTAATAAGGCTTTTCTAGGCTTGAGTGACTATAAATGAACTTTTTTTGACAATGGATGGCTTTTGCCCCATGTTTCTAGAGGTAAACATTTAATTACAATATGTTTTAATCAAAAAATGTAAAACAAATTCAAAATAAATTCAATAATGGGATTATAAAGGCATTTAAACCGAGTAATAAGGCTTTTCTAGGCATGAGTGACTATAAATGAACTTTTCTTGACAATGGATGGCATTCGCTCCATGTTTCCCGAGGCAAACAATCAATTACAATCTGTTTTAATCAAAAAATGTAAAAACAATTCAAAATAAATTCAATAATGGGATCATAAAGGCATTTAAACCGAGTAATAAGACTTTTCTAGGCTTGATTGACTATAAATGAATTTTCTTGACAATGGATGGCTTTTGCTCTATGTTTCTAGAGGTAAACAATCTATTACAATATGTTTTAATCAAAAAATGTAAAACAAATTCAAAATAAATTCAATAATGGGATTATAAAGGCATCTAAACCGAGTAATAAGGCTTTTCTAGGCATTAGTGACTATAAATGAAGTATTCTTGACAATGGATAGCTTTTGCTCCAAGTTTCCAGAGGTAAACAATCGATTACAATCTGTTTTAATCAAAAAATGTAAAAAAAATTCAAAATAAACTCAATAATGGGATTATAAAGGCATTTAAACCGAGTAATAAGGCTTTTCTAGGCATGAGTGAATATAAATGAACTTTTGTTGACAATGGATGGCTTTCGCTCCACGTTCCCGAGGCAAACAATCAATTACAATCTGTTTTAATCAAAAAATGTAAAAAACATTCAAAATAAATTCAATAATGGGATTATAAAGGCATTTAAACCGAGTAATAAGGCTTTTCTAGGCATGAGTGACTATAAATGAACTTTTCTTGACAATGGATGGCTTTCGCTCCAAGTATCCCGAGGCAAACATTCAATTAGAATCTGTTTTAATAAAAAAATGTAAAAAAAATTCAAAATAAATTCAATAATGGAATTATAAAGGCATTTAAACCGAATAATAAGGCTTTTCTAGGCATGAGTGACTATAAATGAACTTTTCTTGACAATGGATGGCTTTCGCTCCACGTTTTTCGAGGCAAACAATCAATTACAATCTGTTTTAATCAAAAAATGTAAAAAAAATTCAAAATAAATTCAATAATGGGATTATAAAGGCATTTAAACCGAGTAATAAGGCTTTTCTAGGCATGAGTGACTATAAATGAACTTTTCTTGACAATGGATGGCATTCGCTCCATGTTTCCCGAGGCAAACAATCAATTACAATCTGTTTTAATCAAAAAATGTAAAAAAAATTCAAAATAAATTCAATAATGGGATTATAAAGGCATTTAAACCGAGTAATAAGGCTTTTCTAGGCATGAGTGACTATAAATGAACTTTTCTTGACAATGGATGGCATTCGCTCCATGTTTCCCGAGGCAAACAATCAATTACAATCTGTTTTAATCAAAAAATGTAAAAACAATTCAAAATAAATTCAATAATGGGATTATAAAGGCATTTAAACCGAGTAATAAGGCTTTTCTAGGCTTGATTGACTATAAATGAACTTTTCTTGACAATGGATGGCTTTGGCTCCATGTTTCCCGATGCAAACAATCAATTACAATCTGTTTTAATCAAAAAATGTAAAAACAATTCAAAATAAATTCAATAATGGGATCATAAAGGCATTTAAACCGAGTAATAAGGCTTTTCTAGGCTTGATTGACTATAAATGAACTTTTCTTGACAATGGATGGCTTTTGCTCCATGTTTCTAGAGGTAAACAATCTATTACAATATGTTTTAATCAAAAAATGTAAAAAAAATTCAAAATAAACTCAATAATGGGATTATAAAGGCATTTAAACCGAGTAATAAGGCTTTTCTAGGCATGAGTGACTATAAATGAACTTTTGTTGACAATGGATGGCTTTCGCTCCACGTTCCCGAGGCAAACAATCAATTACAATCTGTTTTAATCAAAAAATGTAAAAAACATTCAAAATAAATTCAATAATGGGATTATAAAGGCATTTAAACCGAGTAATAAGGCTTTTCTAGGCTTGATTGACTATAAATGAACTTTTCTTGACAATGGATGGCTTTCGCTCCACGTTTCTAGAGGTAAACAATCTATTACAATATGTTTTAATCAAAAAATGTAAAAAAAATTCAACATAAATTCAATAATGGGATTATAAAGGCATTTAAACCGAGTAATAAGGCTTTTCTAGGCTTGAGTGACTATAAATGAACTTTTCTTGACAATGGATGGCTTTCGCTCCACGTTTCCCGAGGCAAACAATCAATTACAATCTGTTTTAATCAAAAAATGTAAAAACAATTCAAAATAAATTCAATAATGGGATTATAAAGGCATTTAAACCGAGTAATAAGGCTTTTCTAGGCATGAGTGACTATAAATGAACTTTTCCTGACAATGGATGGCATTCGCTCCATGTTTCCCGAGGCAAACAATCAATTACAATCTGTTTTAATCAAAAAATGTAAAAACAATTCAAAATAAATTCAATAATGGGATTATAAAGGCATTTAAACCGAGTAATAAGGCTTTTCTGGGCATGAGTGACTATAAATGAACTTTTCTTGACAATGGATGGCATTCGCTCCATGTTTCCCGAGGCAAACAACCAATTACAATCTGTTTTAATCAAAAAATGTAAAAACAATTCAAAATAAATTCAATAATGGGATTATAAAGGCATTTAAACCGAGTAATAAGGCTTTTCTAGGCATGAGTGACTATAAATGAACTTTTCTTGACAATGGATGGCTTTCGCTCCACGTTTCCCGAGGCAAACAATCAATTACAATTTGTTTCAATCAAAAAATGTAAAAAACATTCAAAACAAATTCAATAATGGGATTATAAAGGCACTTAAACCGAGTAATAAGGCTTTTCTAGGCATGTGTGACTATAAATGAACTTTTCTTGACAATGGATAGCTTTCACTACATGTTTCCCGAGGCAAACAATCAATTACAATCTGTTTTAATCAAAAAATGTAAAAACAATTCAAAATAAATTCAATAATGGGATTATAAAGGCATTTAAACCGAGTAATAAGGCTTTTCTAGGCTTGAGTGACTATAAATGAACTTTTTTTGACAATGGATGGCTTTTGCCCCATGTTTCTAGAGGTAAACATTTAATTACAATATGTTTTAATCAAAAAATGTAAAACAAATTCAAAATAAATTCAATAATGGGATTATAAAGGCATTTAAACCGAGTAATAAGGCTTTTCTAGGCATGAGTGACTATAAATGAACTTTTCTTGACAATGGATGGCATTCGCTCCATGTTTCCCGAGGCAAACAATCAATTACAATCTGTTTTAATCAAAAAATGTAAAAACAATTCAAAATAAATTCAATAATGGGATCATAAAGGCATTTAAACCGAGTAATAAGGCTTTTCTAGGCTTGATTGACTATAAATGAACTTTTCTTGACAATGGATGGCTTTTGCTCCATGTTTCTAGAGGTAAACAATCTATTACAATATGTTTTAATCAAAAAATGTAAAAAAAATTCAAAATAAATTCAATAATGGGATTATAAAGGCATTTAAACCGAGTAATAAGGCTTTTCTAGGCATGAGTGACTATAAATGAACTTTTCTTGACAATGGATGGCATTCGCTCCATGTTTCCCGAGGCAAACAATCAATTACAATCTGTTTTAATCAAAAAATGTAAAAACAATTCAAAATAAATTCAATAATGGGATTATAAAGGCATTTAAACTGAGTAATAAGGCTTTTCTAGGCTTGAGTGACTATAAGTGAACTTTTTTTGACAATGGATGGCTTTTGCCCCATGTTTCTAGAGGTAAACATTCGATTACAATATGTTTTAATCAAAAAATGTAAAACAAATTCAAAATAAATTCAATAATGGGATTATAAAGGCATTTAAACCGAGTAATAAGGCTTTTCTAGGCATGAGTGACTATAAATGAACTTTTCTTGACAATGGATGGCTTTCGCTCCATGTTTCCCGAGGCAAACAATCAATTACAATCTGTTTTAATCAAAAAATGTAAAAACAATTCAAAATAAATTCAATAATGGGATTATAAAGGCATTTAAACCGAGTAATAAGGCTTTTCTAGGCATGAGTGACTATAAATGAACTTTTCTTGACAATGGATGGCATTCGCTCCATGTTTCCCGAGGCAAACAATCAATTACAATCTGTTTTAATCAAAAAATGTAAAAACAATTCAAAATAAATTCAATAATGGGATTATAAAGGCATTTAAACCGAGTAATAAGGCTTTTCTAGGCATGAGTGACTATAAATGAACTTTTCTTGACAATGGATGGCTTTGGCTCCATGTTTCCCGATGCAAACAATCAATTACAATCTGTTTTAATCAAAAAATGTAAAAACAATTCAAAATAAATTCAATAATGGGATCATAAAGGCATTTAAACCGAGTAATAAGGCTTTTCTAGGCTTGATTGACTATAAATGAACTTTTCTTGACAATGGATGGCTTTTGCTCCATGTTTCTAGAGGTAAACAATCTATTACAATATGTTTTAATCAAAAAATGTAAAAAAAATTGAAAATAAATTCAATAATGGGATTATAAAGGCATTTAAATCGAGTAATAAGGCTTTTCTAGGCATGAGTGACTATAAATGAACTTTTCTTGACAATGGATGGCATTCGCTCCATGTTTCCCGAGGCAAACAATCAATTACAATCTGTTTTAATCAAAAAATGTAAAAACAATTCAAAATAAATTCAATAATGGGATCATAAAGGCATTTAAACCGAGTAATAAGACTTTTCTAGGCTTGATTGACTATAAATGAATTTTCTTGACAATGGATGGCTTTTGCTCTATGTTTCTAGAGGTAAACAATCTATTACAATATGTTTTAATCAAAAAATGTAAAACAAATTCAAAATAAATTCAATAATGGGATTATAAAGGCATCTAAACCGAGTAATAAGGCTTTTCTAGGCATTAGTGACTATAAATGAACTATTCTTGACAATGGATGGCTTTCGCTCCAAGTATCCCGAGGCAAACATTCAATTAGAATCTGTTTTAATAAAAAAATGTAAAAACAATTCAAAATAAATTCAATAATGGAATTATAAAGGCATTTAAACCGAATAATAAGGCTTTTCTAGGCATGAGTGACTATAAATGAACTTTTCTTGACAATGGATGGCTTTCGCTCCACGTTTTCCGAGGCAAACAATCAATTACAATCTGTTTTAATCAAAAAATGTAAAAAAAATTCAAAATAAATTCAATAATGGGATTATAAAGGCATTTAAACCGAGTAATAAGGCTTTTCTAGGCATGAGTGACTATAAATGAACTTTTCTTGACAATGGATGGCATTCGCTCCATGTTTCCCGAGGCAAACAATCAATTACAATCTGTTTTAATCAAAAAATGTAAAAACAATTCAAAATAAATTCAATAATGGGATTATAAAGGCATTTAAACCGAGTAATAAGGCTTTTCTAGGCTTGAGTGACTATAAATGAACTTTTTTTGACAATGGATGGCTTTTGCCCCATGTTTCTAGAGGTAAACATTCGATTACAATATGTTTTAATCAAAAAATGTAAAACAAATTCAAAATAAATTCAATAATGGGATTATAAAGGCATTTAAACCGAGTAATAAGGCTTTTCTAGGCATGAGTGACTATAAATGAACTTTTCTTGAAAATGGATGGCTTTCGCTCCATGTTTCCCGAGGCAAACAATCAATTACAATCTGTTTTAATCAAAAAATGTAAAAACAATTCAAAATAAATTTAATAATGGGATTATAAAGGCATTTAAACCGAGTAATAAGGCTTTTCTAGGCATGAGTGACTATAAATGAACTTTTCTTGACAATGGATGGCATTCGCTCCATGTTTCCCGAGGCAAACAATCAATTACAATCTGTTTTAATCAAAAAATGTAAAAACAATTCAAAATAAATTCAATAATGGGATTATAAAGGCATTTAAACCGAGTAATAAGGCTTTTCTAGGCATGAGTGACTATAAATGAACTTTTCTTGACAATGGATGGCTTTGGCTCCATGTTTCCCGATGCAAACAATCAATTACAATCTGTTTTAATCAAAAAATGTAAAAACAATTCAAAATAAATTCAATAATGGGATCATAAAGGCATTTAAACCGAGTAATAAGGCTTTTCTAGGCTTGATTGACTATAAATGAACTTTTCTTGACAATGGATGGCTTTTGCTCCATGTTTCTAGAGGTAAACAATCTATTACAATATGTTTTAATCAAAAAATGTAAAAAAAATTGAAAATAAATTCAATAATGGGATTATAAAGGCATTTAAACCGAGTAATAAGGCTTTTCTAGGCATGAGTGACTATAAATGAACTTTTCTTGACAATGGATGGCATTCGCTCCATGTTTCCCGAGGCAAACAATCAATTACAATCTGTTTTAATCAAAAAATGTAAAAACAATTCAAAATAAATTCAATAATGGGATTATAAAGGCATTTAAACCGAGTAATAAGGCTTTTCTAGGCTTGAGTGACTATAAATGAACTTTTTTTTGACAATGGATGGCTTTTGCCCCATGTTTCTAGAGGTAAACATTTAATTACAATATGTTTTAATCAAAAAATGTAAAACAAATTCAAAATAAATTCAATAATGGGATTATAAAGGCATTTAAACCGAGTAATAAGGCTTTTCTAGGCATGAGTGACTATAAATGAACTTTTCTTGACAATGGATGGCATTCGCTCCATGTTTCCCGAGGCAAACAATCAATTACAATCTGTTTTAATCAAAAAATGTAAAAACAATTCAAAATAAATTCAATAATGGGATCATAAAGGCATTTAAACCGAGTAATAAGACTTTTCTAGGCTTGATTGACTATAAATGAATTTTCTTGACAATGGATGGCTTTTGCTCTATGTTTCTAGAGGTAAACAATCTATTACAATATGTTTTAATCAAAAAATGTAAAACAAATTCAAAATAAATTCAATAATGGGATTATAAAGGCATCTAAACCGAGTAATAAGGCTTTTCTAGGCATTAGTGACTATAAATGAAGTATTCTTGACAATGGATAGCTTTTGCTCCAAGTTTCCAGAGGTAAACAATCGATTACAATCTGTTTTAATCAAAAAATGTAAAAAAAATTCTAAATAAACTCAATAATGGGATTATAAAGGCATTTAAACCGAGTAATAAGGCTTTTCTAGGCATGAGTGAATATAAATGAACTTTTGTTGACAATGGATGGCTTTCGCTCCACGTTCCCGAGGCAAACAATCAATTTCAATCTGTTTTAATCAAAAAATGTAAAAAACATTCAAAATAAATTCAATAATGGGATTATAAAGGCATTTAAACCGAGTAATAAGGCTTTTCTAGGCATGAGTGACTATAAATGAACTTTTCTTGACAATGGATGGCTTTCGCTCCAAGTATCCCGAGGCAAACATTCAATTAGAATCTGTTTTAATAAAAAAATGTAAAAAAAATTCAAAATAAATTCAATAATGGAATTATAAAGGCATTTAAACCGAATAATAAGGCTTTTCTAGGCATGAGTGACTATAAATGAACTTTTCTTGACAATGGATGGCTTTCGCTCCACGTTTTCCGAGGCAAACAATCAATTACAATCTGTTTTAATCAAAAAATGTAAAAAAAATTCAAAATAAATTCAATAATGGGATTATAAAGGCATTTAAACCGAGTAATAAGGCTTTTCTAGGCATGAGTGACTATAAATGAACTTTTCTTGACAATGGATGGCATTCGCTCCATGTTTCCCGAGGCAAACAATCAATTACAATCTGTTTTAATCAAAAAATGTAAAAACAATTCAAAATAAATTCAATAATGGGATTATAAAGGCATTTAAACCGAGTAATAAGGCTTTTCTAGGCTTGATTGACTATAAATGAACTTTTCTTGACAATGGATGGCTTTGGCTCCATGTTTCCCGATGCAAACAATCAATTACAATCTGTTTTAATCAAAAAATGTAAAAACAATTCAAAATAAATTCAATAATGGGATCATAAAGGCATTTAAACCGAGTAATAAGGCTTTTCTAGGCTTGATTGACTATAAATGAACTTTTCTTGACAATGGATGGCTTTTGCTCCATGTTTCTAGAGGTAAACAATCTATTACAATATGTTTTAATCAAAAAATGTAAAAAAAATTCAAAATAAATTCAATAATGGGATTATAAAGGCATTTAAACCGAGTAATAAGGCTTTTCTAGGCATGAGTGACTATAAATGAACTTTTCTTGACAATGGATGGCATTCGCTCCATGTTTCCCGAGGCAAACAATCAATTACAATCTGTTTTAATCAAAAAATGTAAAAACAATTCAAAATAAATTCAATAATGGGATTATAAAGGCATTTAAACCGAATAATAAGGCTTTTCTAGGCTTGAGTGACTATAAATGAACTTTTTTTGACAATGGATGGCTTTTGCCCCATGTTTCTAGAGGTAAACATTTAATTACAATATGTTTTAATCAAAAAATGTAAAACAAATTCAAAATAAATTCAATAATGGGATTATAAAGGCATTTAAACCGAGTAATAAGGCTTTTCTAGGCATGAGTGACTATAAATGAACTTTTCTTGACAATGGATGGCATTCGCTCCATGTTTCCCGAGGCAAACAATCAATTACAATCTGTTTTAATCAAAAAATGTAAAAACAATTCAAAATAAATTCAATAATGGGATCATAAAGGCATTTAAACCGAGTAATAAGGCTTTTCTAGGCTTGATTGACTATAAATGAACTTTTCTTGACAATGGATGGCTTTTGCTCTATGTTTCTAGAGGTAAACAATCTATTACAATATGTTTTAATAAAAAAATGTAAAAAAAATTCAAAATAAATTCAATAATGGGATTATAAAGGCATTTAAACCGAGTAATAAGGCTTTTCTAGGCATGAGTGACTATAAATGAACTTTTCTTGACAATGGATAGCTTTTGCTCCAAGTTTCCTAAGGTAAACAATCGATTACAATCTGTTTTAATCAAAAAATGTAAAAAAAATTCAAAATAAACTCAATAATGGGATTATAAAGGCATTTAAACCGAGTAATAAGGCTTTTCTAGGCATGAGTGACTATAAATGAACTTTTGTTGACAATGGATGGCTTTCGCTCCACGTTCCCGAGGCAAACAATCAATTACAATCTGTTTTAATCAAAAAATGTAAAAAACATTCAAAATAAATTCAATAATGGGATTATAAAGGCATTTAAACCGAGTAATAAGGCTTTTCTAGGCTTGATTGACTATAAATGAACTTTTCTTGACAATGGATGGCTTTGGCTCCATGTTTCTAGAGGTAAACAATCTATTACAATATGTTTTAATCAAAAAATGTAAAAAAAATTCAACATAAATTCAATAATGGGATTATAAAGGCATTTAAACCGAGTAATAAGGCTTTTCTAGGCTTGAGTGACTATAAATGAACTTTTCTTGACAATGGATGGCTTTCGCTCCACGTTTCCCGAGGCAAACAATCAATTACAATCTGTTTTAATCAAAAAATGTAAAAACAATTCAAAATAAATTCAATAATGGGATTATAAAGGCATTTAAACCGAGTAATAAGGCTTTTCTTGGCATGAGTGACTATAAATGAACTTTTCCTGACAATGGATGGCATTCGCTCCATGTTTCCCGAGGCAAACAATCAATTACAATCTGTTTTAATCAAAAAATGTAAAAACAATTCAAAATAAATTCAATAATGGAATTATAAAGGCATTTAAACCGAGTAATAAGGCTTTTCTAGGCATGAGTGACTATAAATGAACTTTTCTTGACAATAGATGGCTTTCGCTCCACGTTTCCCGAGGCAAACAATCAATTACAATTTGTTTCAATCAAAAAATGTAAAAAACATTCAAAACAAATTCAATAATGGGATTATAAAGGCACTTAAACCGAGTAATATGGCTTTTCTAGGCATTTGTGACTATAAATGAACTTTTCTTGACAATGGATAGCTTTCGCTCCACGTTTCCCGAGGCAAACAATCAATTACAATCTGTTTTAATCAAAAAATATAAAAACAATTCAAAATAAATTCAATAATGGGATTATAAAGGCATTTAAACCGTGTAATAAGGATTTTCTAGGCATGAGTGACTATAAATGAACTTTTCTTGACAACGGATGGCTTTCGCTCCACGTTTCCCGAGGCAAACATTCAATTACAATCTGTTTTAATCAAAAAATGTAAAAACAATTCAGAATAAATTCAATAATGGGATTATAAAGGCATTTAAACCGAGTAATAAGGCTTTTCTGGGCATGAGTGACTATAAATGAACTTTTCTTGACAATGGATGGCATTCGCTCCATGTTTCCCGAGGCAAACAACCAATTACAATCTGTTTTAATCAAAAAATGTAAAAACAATTCAAAATAAATTCAATAATGGGATTATAAAGGCATTTAAACCGAGTAATAAGGCTTTTCTAGGCATGAGTGACTATAAATGAACTTTTCTTGACAATGGATGGCTTTCGCTCCACGTTTCCCGAGGCAAACAATCAATTACAATTTGTTTCAATCAAAAAATGTAAAAAACATTCAAAACAAATTCAATAATGGGATTATAAAGGCACTTAAACCGAGTAATAAGGCTTTTCCAGGCATGTGTGACTATAAATGAACTTTTCTTGACAATGGATAGCTTTCACTACATGTTTCCCGAGGCAAACAATCAATTACAATCTGTTTTAATCAAAAAATGTAAAAACAATTCAAAATAAATTCAATAATGGGATTATAAAGGCATTTAAACCGAGTAATAAGGCTTTTCTAGGCTTGAGTGACTATAAATGAACTTTTTTTGACAATGGATGGCTTTTGCCCCATGTTTCTAGAGGTAAACATTTAATTACAATATGTTTTAATCAAAAAATGTAAAACAAATTCAAAATAAATTCAATAATGGGATTATAAAGGCATTTAAACCGAGTAATAAGGCTTTTCTAGGCATGAGTGACTATAAATGAACTTTTCTTGACAATGGATGGCATTCGCTCCATGTTTCCCGAGGCAAACAATCAATTACAATCTGTTTTAATCAAAAAATGTAAAAACAATTCAAAATAAATTCAATAATGGGATCATAAAGGCATTTAAACCGAGTAATAAGGCTTTTCTAGGCTTGATTGACTATAAATGAACTTTTCTTGACAATGGATGGCTTTTGCTCTATGTTTTCTAGAGGTAAACAATCTATTACAATATGTTTTAATCAAAAAATGTAAAACAAATTCAAAATAAATTCAATAATGGGATTATAAAGGCATCTAAACCGAGTAATAAGGCTTTTCTAGGCATTAGTGACTATAAATGAACTATTCTTGACAATGGATGGCTTTTGCTCCAAGTTTCCTGAGGTAAACAATCGATTGCAATCTGTTTTAATCAAAAAATGTAAAAAAAATTCAAAATAAACTCAATAATGGGATTATAAAGGCATTTAAACCGAGTAATAAGGCTTTTCTAGGCATGGGTGACTATAAATGAACTTTTGTTGACAATGGATGGCTTTCGCTCCACGTTCCCGAGGCAAACAATCAATTACAATCTGTTTTAATCAAAAAATGTAAAAAACATTCAAAATAAATTCAATAATGGGATTATAAAGGCATTTAAACCGAGTAATAAGGCTTTTCTAGGCTTGATTGACTATAAATGAACTTTTCTTGACAATGGATGGCTTTGGCTCCATGTTTCTAGAGGTAAACAATCTATTACAATATGTTTTAATCAAAAAATGTAAAAAAAATTCAAAATAAATTCAATAATGGGATTATAAAGGCATTTAAACCGAGTAATAAGGCTTTTCTAGGCTTGATTGACTATAAATGAACTTTTCTTGACAATGGATGGCATTCGCTCCATGTTTCCCGAGGCAAACAACCAATTACAATCTGTTTTAATCAAAAAATGTAAAAACAATTCAAAATAAATTCAATAACGGGATTATAAAGGCATTTAAACCGAGTAATAAGGCTCTTCTAGGCTTGATTGACTATAAATGAACTTTTCTTGACAATGGATGGCATTCGCTCCATGTTTCTAGAGGTAAACAATCTATTACAATATGTTTTAATCAAAAAATGTAAAAAAAATTCAAAATAAATTCAATAATGGGATTATAAAGGCATTTAAACCGAGTAATAAGGCTTTTCTAGGCATGAGTGACTATAAATGAACTTTTCTTGACAACGGATGGCTTTCGCTCCACGTTTCCCGAGGCAAACAATCAATTACAATCTGTTTTAATCAAAAAATGTAAAAACAATTCAAAATAAATTCAATAATGGGATTATAAAGGCATTTAAACCGAGTAATAAGGCTTTTCTAGGCATGAGTGACTATAAATGAACTTTTCTTGACAATGGATGGCATTCGCTCCATGTTTCCCGAGGCAAACAATCAATTACAATCTGTTTTAATCAAAAAATGTAAAAACAATTCAAAATAAATTCAATAATGGGATTATAAAGGCATTTAAACCGAGTAATAAGGCTTTTCTAGGCTTGATTGACTATAAATGAACTTTTCTTGACAATGGATGGCTTTGGCTCCATGTTTCCCGATGCAAACAATCAATTACAATCTGTTTTAATCAAAAAATGTAAAAACAATTCAAAATAAATTCAATAATGGGATCATAAAGGCATTTAAACCGAGTAATAAGGCTTTTCTAGGCTTGATTGACTATAAATGAACTTTCCTTGACAATGGATGGCTTTTGCTCCATGTTTCTAGAGGTAAACAATCTATTACAATATGTTTTAATAAAAAAATGTAAAAAAAATTCAAAATAAATTCAATAATGGGATTATAAAGGCACTTAAACCGAGTAATAAGGCTTTTCTAGGCATGAGTGACTATAAATGAACTTTTCTTGACAATGGATGGCATTCGCTCCATGTTTCCCGAGGCAAACAATCAATTACAATCTGTTTTAATAAAAAAATGTAAAAACAATTCAAAATAAATTCAATAATGGGATTATAAAGGCATTTAAACCGAGTAATAAGGCTTTTCTAGGCTTGAGTGACTATAAATGAACTTTTTTTGACAATGGATGGCTTTTGCCCCATGTTTCTAGAGGTAAACATTCAATTACAATATGTTTTAATCAAAAAATGTAAAACAAATTCAAAATAAATTCAATAATGGGATTATAAAGGCATTTTAACCGAGTAATAAGGCTTTTCTAGGCATGAGTGACTATAAATGAACTTTTCTTGACAATGGATGGCATTCGCTCCTTGTTTCCCGAGGCAAACAATCAATTACAATATGTTTTAATCAAAAAATGTAAAAACAATTCAAAATAAATTCAATAATGGGATTATAAAGGCATTTAAACCGAGTAATAACGCTTTTCTAGGAATGAGTGACTATAAATGAACTTTTCTTGACAATGGATGGCATTCGCTCCATGTTTCCCGAGGCAAACAACCAATTACAATCTGTTTTAATCAAAAAATGTAAAAACAATTGAAAATAAATTCAATAATGGGATTATAAAGGCATTTAAACCGAGTAATAAGGCTTTTCTAGGCTTGATTGACTATAAATGAACTTTTGTTGACAACGGATGGCTTTCGCTCCACGTTTCCCGAGGCAAACAATCAATTACAATCTGTTTTAATCAAAAAATGTAAAAACAATTCAAAATAAATTCAATAATGGGATTATAAAGGCATTTAAACCGAGTAATAAGGCTTTTCTAGGCATGAGTGACTATAAATGAACTTTTCTTGACAATGGATGGCATTCGCTCCATGTTTCCCGAGGCAAACAACCAATTACAATCTGTTTTAATCAAAAAATGTAAAAACAATTCAAAATAAATTCAATAACGGGATTATAAAGGCATTTAAACCGAGTAATAAGGCTCTTCTAGGCTTGATTGACTATAAATGAACTTTTCTTGACAATGGATGGCATTCGCTCCATGTTTCTAGAGGTAAACAATCTATTACAATATGTTTTAATCAAAAAATGTAAAAAAAATTCAAAATAAATTCAATAATGGGATTATAAAGGCATTTAAACCGAGTAATAAGGCTTTTCTAGGCATGAGTGACTATAAATGAACTTTTCTTGACAACGGATGGCTTTCGCTCCACGTTTCCCGAGGCAAACAATCAATTACAATCTGTTTTAATCAAAAAATGTAAAAACAATTCAAAATAAATTCAATAATGGGATTATAAAGGCATTTAAACCGAGTAATAAGGCTTTTCTAGGCATGAGTGACTATAAATGAACTTTTCTTGACAATGGATGGCATTCGCTCCATGTTTCCCTAGGCAAACAATCAATTACAATCTGTTTTAATCAAAAAATGTAAAAACAATTCAAAATAAATTCAATAATGGGATTATAAAGGCATTTAAACCGAGTAATAAGGCTTTTCTAGGCTTGATTGACTATAAATGAACTTTTCTTGACAATGGATGGCTTTGGCTCCATGTTTCTAGAGGTAAACAATCTATTACAATATGTTTTAATGAAAAAATGTAAAAAATATCAAAATAAATTCAATAATGGGATTATAAAGGCATTTAAACCGAGTAATAAGGCTTTTCTAGGCATGAGTGACTATAAATGAACTTTTCTTGACAACGGATGGCTTTCGCTCCACGTTTCCCGAGGCAAACAATCAATTACAATCTGTTTTAATCAAAAAATGTAAAAACAATTCAAAATAAATTCAATAATGGGATTATAAAGGCATTTAAACCGAGTAATAAGGCTTTTCTAGGCATGAGTGACTATAAATGAACTTTTCTTGACAATGGATGGCATTCGCTCCTTGTTTCCCGAGGCAAACAATCAATTACAATATGTTTTAATCAAAAAATGTAAAAACAATTCAAAATAAATTCAATAATGGGATTATAAAGGCATTTAAACCGAGTAATAACGCTTTTCTAGGAATGAGTGACTATAAATGAACTTTTCTTGACAATGGATGGCATTCGCTCCATGTTTCCCGAGGCAAACGACCAATTACAATCTGTTTTAATCAAAAAATGTAAAAACAATGGAAAATAAATTCAATAATGGGATTATAAAGGCATTTAAACCGAGTAATAAGGCTTTTCTAGGCTTAATTGACTATAAATGAACTTTTGTTGACAACGGATGGCTTTCGCTCCACGTTTCCCGAGGCAAACAATCAATTACAATCTGTTTTAATCAAAAAATGTAAAAACAATTCAAAATAAATTCAATAATGGGATTATAAAGGCATTTAAACCGAGTAATAAGGCTTTTCTAGGCATGAGTGACTATAAATGAACTTTTCTTGACAATGGATGGCATTCGCTCCATGTTTCCCGAGGCAAACAATCAATTACAATCTGTTTTAATCAAAAAATGTAAAAACAATTCAAAATAAATTCAATAATGGGATTATAAAGGCATTTAAACCGAGTAATAAGGCTTTTCTAGGCATGAGTGACTATAAATGAACTTTTCTTGACAATGGATGGCATTCGCTCCATGTTTCCCTAGGCAAACAATCAATTACAATCTGTTTTAATCAAAAAATGTAAAAACAATTCAAAATAAATTCAATAATGGGATTATAAAGGCATTTAAACCGAGTAATAAGGCTTTTCTAGGCTTGATTGACTATAAATGAACTTTTCTTGACAATGGATGGCTTTGGCTCCATGTTTCTAGAGGTAAACAATCTATTACAATATGTTTTAATCAAAAAATGTAAAAAATATCAAAATAAATTCAATAATGGGATTATAAAGGCATTTAAACCGAGTAATAAGGCTTTTCTAGGCATGAGTGACTATAAATGAACTTTTCTTGACAACGGATGGCTTTCGCTCCACGTTTCCCGAGGCAAACAATCAATTACAATCTGTTTTAATCAAAAAATGTAAAAACAATTCAAAATAAATTCAATAATGGGATTATAAAGGCATTTAAACCGAGTAATAAGGCTTTTCTAGGCATGAGTGACTATAAATGAACTTTTCTTGACAATGGATGGCATTCGCTCCATGTTTCCCGAGGCAAACAACCAATTACAATCTGTTTTAATCAAAAAATGTAAAAACAATTCAAAATAAATTCAATAACGGGATTATAAAGGCATTTAAACCGAGTAATAAGGCTCTTCTAGGCTTGATTGACTATAAATGAACTTTTCTTGACAATGGATGGCATTCGCTCCATGTTTCTAGAGGTAAACAATCTATTACAATATGTTTTAATCAAAAAATGTAAAAAAAATTCAAAATAAATTCAATAATGGGATTATAAAGGCATTTAAACCGAGTAATAAGGCTTTTCTAGGCATGAGTGACTATAAATGAACTTTTCTTGACAATGGATGGCTTTCGCTCCACGTTTCCCGAGGCAAACAATCAATTACAATCTGTTTTAATCAAAAAATGTAAAAACAATTCAAAATAAATTCAATAATGGGATTATAAAGGCATTTAAACCGAGTAATAAGGCTTTTCTAGGCATGAGTGACTATAAATGAACTTTTCTTGACAATGGATGGCATTCGCTCCATGTTTCCCTAGGCAAACAATCAATTACAATCTGTTTTAATCAAAAAATGTAAAAACAATTCAAAATAAATTCAATAATGGGATTATAAAGGCATTTAAACCGAGTAATAAGGCTTTTCTAGGCTTGATTGACTATAAATGAACTTTTCTTGACAATGGATGGCTTTGGCTCCATGTTTCTAGAGGTTAACAATCTATTACAATATGTTTTAATAAAAAAATGTAAAAAATATCAAAATAAATTCAATAATGGGATTATAAAGGCATTTAAACCGAGTAATAAGGCTTTTCTAGGCATGAGTGACTATAAATGAACTTTTCTTGACAACGGATGGCTTTCGCTCCACGTTTCCCGAGGCAAACAATCAATTACAATCTGTTTTAATCAAAAAATGTAAAAACAATTCAAAATAAATTCAATAATGGGATTATAAAGGCATTTAAACCGAGTAATAAGGCTTTTCTAGGCATGAGTGACTATAAATGAACTTTTCTTGACAATGGATGGCATTCGCTCCATGTTTCCCGAGGCAAACAACCAATTACAATCTGTTTTAATCAAAAAATGTAAAAACAATTCAAAATAAATTCAATAACGGGATTATAAAGGCATTTAAACCGAGTAATAAGGCTCTTCTAGGCTTGATTGACTATAAATGAACTTTTCTTGACAATGGATGGCATTCGCTCCATGTTTCTAGAGGTAAACAATCTATTACAATATGTTTTAATCAAAAAATGTAAAAAAAATTCAAAATAAATTCAATAATGGGATTATAAAGGCATTTAAACCGAGTAATAAGGCTTTTCTAGGCATGAGTGACTATAAATGAACTTTTCTTGACAACGGATGGCTTTCGCTCCACGTTTCCCGAGGCAAACAATCAATTACAATCTGTTTTAATCAAAAAATGTAAAAACAATTCAAAATAAATTCAATAATGGGATTATAAAGGCATTTAAACCGAGTAATAAGGCTTTTCTAGGCATGAGTGACTATAAATGAACTTTTCTTGACAATGGATGGCATTCGCTCCATGTTTCCCGAGGCAAACAATCAATTACAATCTGTTTTAATCAAAAAATGTAAAAACAATTCAAAATAAATTCAATAATGGGATTATAAAGGCATTTAAACCGAGTAATAAGGCTTTTCTAGGCTTGATTGACTATAAATGAACTTTTCTTGACAATGGATGGCTTTGGCTCCATGTTTCCCGATGCAAACAATCAATTACAATCTGTTTTAATCAAAAAATGTAAAAACAATTCAAAATAAATTCAATAATGGGATCATAAAGGCATTTAAACCGAGTAATAAGGCTTTTCTAGGCTTGATTGACTATAAATGAACTTTCCTTGACAATGGATGGCTTTTGCTCCATGTTTCTAGAGGTAAACAATCTATTACAATATGTTTTAATAAAAAAATGTAAAAAAAATTCAAAATAAATTCAATAATGGGATTATAAAGGCACTTAAACCGAGTAATAAGGCTTTTCTAGGCATGAGTGACTATAAATGAACTTTTCTTGACAATGGATGGCATTCGCTCCATGTTTCCCGAGGCAAACAATCAATTACAATCTGTTTTAAAAAAAAAATGTAAAAACAATTCAAAATAAATTCAATAATGGGATTATAAAGGCATTTAAAACGAGTAATAAGGCTTTTCTAGGCTTGAGTGACTATAAATGAACTTTTTTTGACAATGGATGGCTTTTGCCCCATGTTTCTAGAGGTAAACATTCAATTACAATATGTTTTAATCAAAAAATGTAAAACAAATTCAAAATAAATTCAATAATGGGATTATAAAGGCATTTAAACCGAGTAATAAGGCTTTTCTAGGCATGAGTGACTATAAATGAACTTTTCTTGACAATGGATGGCATTCGCTCCTTGTTTCCCGAGGCAAACAATCAATTACAATATGTTTTAATCAAAAAATGTAAAAACAATTCAAAATAAATTCAATAATGGGATTATAAAGGCATTTAAACCGAGTAATAACGCTTTTCTAGGAATGAGTGACTATAAATGAACTTTTCTTGACAATGGATGGCATTCGCTCCATGTTTCCCGAGGCAAACAACCAATTACAATCTGTTTTAATCAAAAAATGTAAAAACAATTGAAAATAAATTCAATAATGGGATTATAAAGGCATTTAAACCGAGTAATAAGGCTTTTCTAGGCTTGATTGACTATAAATGAACTTTTCTTGACAATGGATGGCTTTGGCTCCATGTTTCTAGAGGTAAACAATCTATTACAATATGTTTGAATCAAAAAATGTAAAAAACATTCAAAACAAATTCAATAATGGGATTATAAAGGCATTTAAACCGAGTAATAAGGCTTTTCTAGGCATGAGTAACTATAAATGAACTTTTCTTGACAACGGATGGCTTTTGCTCCATGTTTCTAGAGGTAAACAATCTATTACAATATGTTTTAATCAAAAAATGTAAAAAAAATTCAAAATAAATTCAATAATGGGATTATAAAGGCATTTAAACCGAGTAATAAGGCTTTTCTAGGCTTGAGTGACTATAAATGAACTTTTCTTGACAATGGATGGCTTTCGCTCCACGTTTCCCGAGGCAAACAATCAATTACAATCTGTTTTAATCAAAAAATGTAAAAACAATTCAAAATAAATTCAATAATGGGATTATAAAGGCATTTAAACCGAGTAATAAGGCTTTTCTAGGCATGAGTGACTATAAATGAACTTTTCCTGACAATGGATGGCATTCGCTCCATGTTTCCCGAGGCAAACAATCAATTACAATCTGTTTTAATCAAAAAATGTAAAAACAATTCAAAATAAATTCAATAATGGGATTATAAAGGCATTTAAACCGAGTAATAAGGCTTTTCTAGGCATGAGTGACTATAAATGAACTTTTCTTGACAATAGATGGCTTTCGCTCCACGTTTCCCGAGGCAAACAATCAATTACAATTTGTTTCAATCAAAAAATGTAAAAAACATTCAAAACAAATTCAATAATGGGATTATAAAGGCACTTAAACCGAGTAATATGGCTTTTCTAGGCATGTGTGACTATAAATGAACTTTTCTTGACAATGGATAGCTTTCGCTCCACGTTTCCCGAGGCAAACAATCAATTACAATCTGTTTTAATCAAAAAATATAAAAACAATTCAAAATAAATTCAATAATGGGATTATAAAGGCATTTAAACCGTGTAATAAGGATTTTCTAGGCATGAGTGACTATAAATGAACTTTTCTTGACAACGGATGGCTTTCGCTCCACGTTTCCCGAGGCAAACATTCAATTACAATCTGTTTTAATCAAAAAATGTAAAAACAATTCAGAATAAATTCAATAATGGGATTATAAAGGCATTTAAACCGAGTAATAAGGCTTTTCTGGGCATGAGTGACTATAAATGAACTTTTCTTGACAATGGATGGCATTCGCTCCATGTTTCCCGAGGCAAACAACCAATTACAATCTGTTTTAATCAAAAAATGTAAAAACAATTCAAAATAAATTCAATAATGGGATTATAAAGGCATTTAAACCGAGTAATAAGGCTTTTCTAGGCATGAGTGACTATAAATGAACTTTTCTTGACAATGGATGGCTTTCGCTCCAGGTTTCCCGAGGCAAACAATCAATTACAATTTGTTTCAATCAAAAAATGTAAAAAACATTCAAAACAAATTCAATAATGGGATTATAAAGGCACTTAAACCGAGTAATAAGGCTTTTCTAGGCATGTGTGACTATAAATGAACTTTTCTTAACAATGGATAGCTTTCACTACACGTTTCCCGAGGCAAACAATCAATTACAATCTGTTTTAATCAAAAAATGTAAAAACAATTCAAAATAAATTCAATAATGGGATTATAAAGGCATTTAAACCGAGTAATAAGGCTTTTCTAGGCTTGAGTGACTATAAATGAACTTTTTTTGACAATGGATGGCTTTTGCCCCATGTTTCTAGAGGTAAACATTTAATTACAATATGTTTTAATCAAAAAATGTAAAACAAATTCAAAATAAATTCAATAATGGGATTATAAAGGCATTTAAACCGAGTAATAAGGCTTTTCTAGGCATGAGTGACTATAAATGAACTTTTCTTGACAATGGATGGCATTCGCTCCATGTTTCCCGAGGCAAACAATCAATTACAATCTGTTTTAATCAAAAAATGTAAAAACAATTCAAAATAAATTCAATAATGGGATCATAAAGGCATTTAAACCGAGTAATAAGGCTTTTCTAGGCTTGATTGACTATAAATGAACTTTTCTTGACAATGGATGGCTTTTGCTCTATGTTTTCTAGAGGTAAACAATCTATTACAATATGTTTTAATCAAAAAATGTAAAACAAATTCAAAATAAATTCAATAATGGGATTATAAAGGCATCTAAACCGAGTAATAAGGCTTTTCTAGGCATCAGTGACTATAAATGAACTATTCTTGACAATGGATGGCTTTTGCTCCAAGTTTCCTGAGGTAAACAATCGATTGCAATCTGTTTTAATCAAAAAATGTAAAAAAAATTCAAAATAAACTCAATAATGGGATTATAAAGGCATTTAAACCGAGTAATAAGGCTTTTCTAGGCATGAGTGACTATAAATGAACTTTTGTTGACAATGGATGGCTTTCGCTCCACGTTCCCGAGGCAAACAATCAATTACAATCTGTTTTAATCAAAAAATGTAAAAAACATTGAAAATAAATTCAATAATGGGATTCTAAAGGCATTTAAACCGAGTAATAAGGCTTTTCTAGGCTTGATTGACTATAAATGAACTTTTCTTGACAATGGATGGCTTTGGCTCCATGTTTCTAGAGGTAAACAATCTATTACAATATGTTTTAATCAAAAAATGTAAAAAAAATTCAAAATAAATTCAATAATGGGATTATAAAGGCATTTAAACCGAGTAATAAGGCTTTTCTAGGCTTGAGTGACTATAAATGAACTTTTGTTGACAACGGATGGCTTTCGCTCCACGTTTCCCGAGGCAAACAATCAATTACAATCTGATTTAATCAAAAAATGTAAAAACAATTTTAAATAAATTCAATAATGGGATTATAAAGGCATTTAAACCGAGTAATAAGGCTTTTCTAGGCATGAGTGACTATAAATGAACTTTTCTTGACAATGGATGGCATTCGCTCCATGTTTCCCGAGGCAAACAATCAATTACAATCTGTTTTAATCAAAAAATGTAAAAACAATTCAAAATAAATTCAATAATGGGATTATAAAGGCATTTAAACCGAGTAATAAGGCTTTTCTAGGCTTGATTGACTATAAATGAACTTTTCTTGACAATGGATGGCTTTGGCTCCATGTTTCTAGAGGTAAACAATCTATTACAATATGTTTTAATCAAAAAATGTAAAAAATATCAAAATAAATTCAATAATGGGATTATAAAGGCATTTAAACCGAGTAATAAGGCTTTTCTAGGCATGAGTGACTATAAATGAACTTTTCTTGACAACGGATGGCTTTCGCTCCACGTTTCCCGAGGCAAACAATCAATTACAATCTGTTTTAATCAAAAAATGTAAAAACAATTCAAAATAAATTCAATAATGGGATTATAAAGGCATTTAAACCGAGTAATAAGGCTTTTCTAGGCATGAGTGACTATAAATGAACTTTTCTTGACAATGGATGGCATTCGCTCCATGTTTCCCGAGGCAAACAACCAATTACAATCTGTTTTAATCAAAAAATGTAAAAACAATTCAAAATAAATTCAATAACGGGATTATAAAGGCATTTAAACCGAGTAATAAGGCTCTTCTAGGCTTGATTGACTATAAATGAACTTTTCTTGACAATGGATGGCATTCGCTCCATGTTTCTAGAGGTAAACAATCTATTACAATATGTTTTAATCAAAAAATGTAAAAAAAATTCAAAATAAATTCAATAATGGGATTATAAAGGCATTTAAACCGAGTAATAAGGCTTTTCTAGGCATGAGTGACTATAAATGAACTTTTCTTGACAACGGATGGCTTTCGCTCCACGTTTCCCGAGGCAAACAATCAATTACAATCTGTTTTAATCAAAAAATGTAAAAACAATTCAAAATAAATTCAATAATGGGATTATAAAGGCATTTAAACCGAGTAATAAGGCTTTTCTAGGCATGAGTGACTATAAATGAACTTTTCTTGACAATGGATGGCATTCGCTCCATGTTTCCCGAGGCAAACAATCAATTACAATCTGTTTTAATCAAAAAATGTAAAAACAATTCAAAATAAATTCAATAATGGGATTATAAAGGCATTTAATCCGAGTAATAAGGCTTTTCTAGGCTTGATTGACTATAAATGAACTTTTCTTGACAATGGATGGCTTTGGCTCCATGTTTCCCGATGCAAACAATCAATTACAATCTGTTTTAATCAAAAAATGTAAAAACAACTCAAAATAAATTCAATAATGGGATCATAAAGGCATTTAAACCGAGTAATAAGGCTTTTCTAGGCTTGATTGACTATAAATGAACTTTCCTTGACAATGGATGGCTTTTGCTCCATGTTTCTAGAGGTAAACAATCTATTACAATATGTTTTAATAAAAAAATGTAAAAAAAATTCAAAATAAATTCAATAATGGGATTATAAAGGCACTTAAACCGAGTAATAAGGCTTTTCTAGGCATGAGTGACTATAAATGAACTTTTCTTGACAATGGATGGCATTCGCTCCATGTTTCCCGAGGCAAACAATCAATTACAATCTGTTTTAATAAAAAAATGTAAAAACAATTCAAAATAAATTCAATAATGGGATTATAAAGGCATTTAAACCGAGTAATAAGGCTTTTCTAGGCTTGAGTGACTATAAATGAACTTTTTCTGACAATGGATGGCTTTTGCCCCATGTTTCTAGAGGTAAACATTCAATTACAATATGTTTTAATCAAAAAATGTAAAACAAATTCAAAATAAATTCAATAATGGGATTATAAAGGCATTTAAACCGAGTAATAAGGCTTTTCTAGGCATGAGTGACTATAAATGAACTTTTCTTGAGAATGGATGGCATTCGCTCCTTGTTTCCCGAGGCAAACAATCAATTACAATATGTTTTAATCAAAAAATGTAAAAACAATTCAAAATAAATTCAATAATGGGATTATAAAGGCATTTAAACCGAGTAATAACGCTTTTCTAGGAATGAGTGACTATAAATGAACTTTTCTTGACAATGGATGGCATTCGCTCCATGTTTCCCGAGGCAAACAACCAATTACAATCTGTTTTAATCAAAAAATGTAAAAACAATTGAAAATAAATTCAATAATGGGATTATAAAGGCATTTAAACCGAGTAATAAGGCTTTTCTAGGCTTGATTGACTATAAATGAACTTTTGTTGACAACGGATGGCTTTCGCTCCACGTTTCCCGAGGCAAACAATCAATTACAATCTGTTTTAATCAAAAAATGTAAAAACAATTCAAAATAAATTCAATAATGGGATTATAAAGGCATTTAAACCGAGTAATAAGGCTTTTCTAGGCATGAGTGACTATAAATGAACTTTTCTTGACAATGGATGGCATTCGCTCCATGTTTCCCGAGGCAAACAATCAATTACAATCTGTTTTAATCAAAAAATGTAAAAACAATTCAAAATAAATTCAATAATGGGATTATAAAGGCATTTAAACCGAGTAATAAGGCTTTTCTAGGCATGAGTGACTATAAATGAACTTTTCTTGACAACGGATGGCTTTCGCTCCACGTTTCCCGAGGCAAACAATCAATTACAATCTGTTTTAATAAAAAAATGTAAAAACAATTCAAAATAAATTCAATAATGGGATTTTAAAGGCATTTAAACCGAGTAATAAGGCTTTTCTAGGCTTGAGTGACTATAAATGAACTTTTGTTGACAACGGATGGCTTTCGCTCCACGTTTCCCGAGGCAAACAATCAATTACAATCTGTTTTAATCAAAAAATGTAAAAACAATTCAAAATAAATTCAATAATGGGATTATAAAGGCATTTAAACCGAGTAATAAGGCTTTTCTAGGCATGAGTGACTATAAATGAACTTTTCTTGACAATGGATGGCATTCGCTCCATGTTTCCCGAGGCAAACAATCAATTACAATCTGTTTTAATCAAAAAATGTAAAAACAATTCAAAATAAATTCAATAATGGGATTATAAAGGCATTTAAACCGAGTAATAAGGCTTTTCTAGGCTTGATTGACTATAAATGAACTTTTCTTGACAATGGATGGCTTTGGCTCCATGTTTCTAGAGGTAAACAATCTATTACAATATGTTTTAATCAAAAAATGTAAAAAATATCAAAATAAATTCAATAATGGGATTATAAAGGCATTTAAACCGAGTAATAAGGCTTTTCTAGGCATGAGTGACTATAAATGAACTTTTCTTGACAACGGATGGCTTTCGCTCCACGTTTCCCGAGGCAAACAATCAATTACAATCTGTTTTAATCAAAAAATGTAAAAACAATTCAAAATAAATTCAATAATGGGATTATAAAGGCATTTAAACCGAGTAATAAGGCTTTTCTAGGCATGAGTGACTATAAATGAACTTTTCTTGACAATGGATGGCATTCGCTCCATGTTTCCCGAGGCAAACAACCAATTACAATCTGTTTTAATCAAAAAATGTAAAAACAATTCAAAATAAATTCAATAACGGGATTATAAAGGCATTTAAACCGAGTAATAAGGCTCTTCTAGGCTTGATTGACTATAAATGAACTTTTCTTGACAATGGATGGCATTCGCTCCATGTTTCTAGAGGTAAACAATCTATTACAATATGTTTTAATCAAAAAATTTAAAAAAAATTCAAAATAAATTCAATAATGGGATTATAAAGGCATTTAAACCGAGTAATAAGGCTTTTCTAGGCATGAGTGACTATAAATGAACTTTTCTTGACAACGGATGGCTTTCGCTCCACGTTTCCCGAGGCAAACAATCAATTACAATCTGTTTTAATCAAAAAATGTAAAAACAATTCAAAATAAATTCAATAATGGGATTATAAAGGCATTTAAACCGAGTAATAAGGCTTTTCTAGGCATGAGTGACTATAAATGAACTTTTCTTGACAATGGATGGCATTCGCTCCATGTTTCCCGAGGCAAACAATCCATTACAATCTGTTTTAATCAAAAAATGTAAAAACAATTCAAAATAAATTCAATAATGGGATTATAAAGGCATTTAAACTGAGTAATAAGGCTTTTCTAGGCTTGATTGACTATAAATGAACTTTTCTTGACAATGGATGGCTTTGGCTCCATGTTTCCCGATGCAAACAATCAATTACAATCTGTTTTAATCAAAAAATGTAAAAACAACTCAAAATAAATTCAATAATGGGATCATAAAGGCATTTAAACCGAGTAATAAGGCTTTTCTAGGCTTGATTGACTATAAATGAACTTTCCTTGACAATGGATGGCTTTTGCTCCATGTTTCTAGAGGTAAACAATCTATTACAATATGTTTTAATAAAAAAATGTAAAAAAAATTCAAAATAAATTCAATAATGGGATTATAAAGGCACTTAAACCGAGTAATAAGGCTTTTCTAGGCATGAGTGACTATAAATGAACTTTTCTTGACAATGGATGGCATTCGCTCCATGTTTCCCTAGGCAAACAATCAATTACAATCTGTTTTAATAAAAAAATGTAAAAACAATTCAAAATAAATTCAATAATGGGATTATAAAGGCATTTAAACCGAGTAATAAGGCTTTTCTAGGCTTGAGTGACTATAAATGAACTTTTTCTGACAATGGATGGCTTTTGCCCCATGTTTCTAGAGGTAAACATTCAATTACAATATGTTTTAATCAAAAAATGTAAAACAAATTCAAAATAAATTCAATAATGGGATTATAAAGGCATTTAAACCGAGTAATAAGGCTTTTCTAGGCATGAGTGACTATAAATGAACTTTTCTTGAGAATGGATGGCATTCGCTCCTTGTTTCCCGAGGCAAACAATCAATTACAATATGTTTTAATCAAAAAATGTAAAAACAATTCAAAATAAATTCAATAATGGGATTATAAAGGCATTTAAACCGAGTAATAACGCTTTTCTAGGAATGAGTGACTATAAATGAACTTTTCTTGACAATGGATGGCATTCGCTCCATGTTTCCCGAGGCAAACAACCAATTACAATCTGTTTTAATCAAAAAATGTAAAAACAATTGAAAATAAATTCAATAATGGGATTATAAAGGCATTTAAACCGAGTAATAAGGCTTTTCTAGGCTTGATTGACTATAAATGAACTTTTGTTGACAACGGATGGCTTTCGCTCCACGTTTCCCGAGGCAAACAATCAATTACAATCTGTTTTAATCAAAAAATGTAAAAACAATTCAAAATAAATTCAATAATGGGATTATAAAGGCATTTAAACCGAGTAATAAGGCTTTTCTAGGCATGAGTGACTATAAATGAACTTTTCTTGACAATGGATGGCATTCGCTCCATGTTTCCCGAGGCAAACAATCAATTACAATCTGTTTTAATCAAAAAATGTAAAAACAATTCAAAATAAATTCAATAATGGGATTATAAAGGCATTTAAACCGAGTAATAAGGCTTTTCTAGGCATGAGTGACTATAAATGAACTTTTCTTGACAACGGATGGCTTTCGCTCCACGTTTCCCGAGGCAAACAATCAATTACAATCTGTTTTAATCAAAAAATGTAAAAACAATTCAAAATAAATTCAATAATGGGATTTTAAAGGCATTTAAACCGAGTAATAAGGCTTTTCTAGGCTTGAGTGACTATAAATGAACTTTTGTTGACAACGGATGGCTTTCGCTCCACGTTTCCCGAGGCAAACAATCAATTACAATCTGTTTTAATCAAAAAATGTAAAAACAATTCAAAATAAATTCAATAATGGGATTATAAAGGCATTTAAACCGAGTAATAAGGCTTTTCTAGGCATGAGTGACTATAAATGAACTTTTCTTGACAATGGATGGCATTCGCTCCATGTTTCCCGAGGCAAACAATCAATTACAATCTGTTTTAATCAAAAAATGTAAAAACAATTCAAAATAAATTCAATAATGGGATTATAAAGGCATTTAAACCGAGTAATAAGGCTTTTCTAGGCTTGATTGACTATAAATGAACTTTTCTTCACAATGGATGGCTTTGGCTCCATGTTTCTAGAGGTAAACAATCTATTACAATATGTTTTAATCAAAAAATGTAAAAAATATCAAAATAAATTCAATAATGGGATTATAAAGGCATTTAAACCGAGTAATAAGGCTTTTCTAGGCATGAGTGACTATAAATGAACTTTTCTTGACAACGGATGGCTTTCGCTCCACGTTTCCCGAGGCAAACAATCAATTACAATCTGTTTTAATCAAAAAATGTAAAAACAATTCAAAATAAATTCAATAATGGGATTATAAAGGCATTTAAACCGAGTAATAAGGCTTTTCTAGGCATGAGTGACTATAAATGAACTTTTCTTGACAATGGATGGCATTCGCTCCATGTTTCCCGAGGCAAACAACCAATTACAATCTGTTTTAATCAAAAAATGTAAAAACAATTCAAAATAAATTCAATAACGGGATTATAAAGGCATTTAAACCGAGTAATAAGGCTCTTCTAGGCTTGATTGACTATAAATGAACTTTTCTTGACAATGGATGGCATTCGCTCCATGTTTCTAGAGGTAAACAATCTATTACAATATGTTTTAATCAAAAAATGTAAAAAAAATTCAAAATAAATTCAATAATGGGATTATAAAGGCATTTAAACCGAGTAATAAGGCTTTTCTAGGCATGAGTGACTATAAATGAACTTTTCTTGACAACGGATGGCTTTCGCTCCACGTTTCCCGAGGCAAACAATCAATTACAATCTGTTTTAATCAAAAAATGTAAAAACAATTCAAAATAAATTCAATAATGGGATTATAAAGGCATTTAAACCGAGTAATAAGGCTTTTCTAGGCATGAGTGACTATAAATGAACTTTTCTTGACAATGGATGGCATTCGCTCCATGTTTCCCGAGGCAAACAATCAATTACAATCTGTTTTAATCAAAAAATGTAAAAACAATTCAAAATAAATTCAATAATGGGATTATAAAGGCATTTAATCCGAGTAATAAGGCTTTTCTAGGCTTGATTGACTATAAATGAACTTTTCTTGACAATGGATGGCTTTGGCTCCATGTTTCCCGATGCAAACAATCAATTACAATCTGTTTTAATCAAAAAATGTAAAAACAACTCAAAATAAATTCAATAATGGGATCATAAAGGCATTTAAACCGAGTAATAAGGCTTTTCTAGGCTTGATTGACTATAAATGAACTTTCCTTGACAATGGATGGCTTTTGCTCCATGTTTCTAGAGGTAAACAATCTATTACAATATGTTTTAATAAAAAAATGTAAAAAAAATTCAAAATAAATTCAATAATGGGATTATAAAGGCACTTAAACCCAGTAATAAGGCTTTTCTAGGCATGAGTGACTATAAATGAACTTTTCTTGACAATGGATGGCATTCGCTCCATGTTTCCCGAGGCAAACAATCAATTACAATCTGTTTTAATAAAAAAATGTAAAAACAATTCAAAATAAATTCAATAATGGGATTATAAAGGCATTTAAACCGAGTAATAAGGCTTTTCTAGGCTTGAGTGACTATAAATGAACTTTTTCTGACAATGGATGGCTTTTGCCCCATGTTTCTAGAGGTAAACATTCAATTACAATATGTTTTAATCAAAAAATGTAAAACAAATTCAAAATAAATTCAATAATGGGATTATAAAGGCATTTAAACCGAGTAATAAGGCTTTTCTAGGCATGAGTGACTATAAATGAACTTTTCTTGAGAATGGATGGCATTCGCTCCTTGTTTCCCGAGGCAAACAATCAATTACAATATGTTTTAATCAAAAAATGTAAAAACAATTCAAAATAAATTCAATAATGGGATTATAAAGGCATTTAAACCGAGTAATAACGCTTTTCTAGGAATGAGTGACTATAAATGAACTTTTCTTGACAATGGATGGCATTCGCTCCATGTTTCCCGAGGCAAACAACCAATTACAATCTGTTTTAATCAAAAAATGTAAAAACAATTGAAAATAAATTCAATAATGGGATTATAAAGGCATTTAAACCGAGTAATAAGGCTTTTCTAGGCTTGATTGACTATAAATGAACTTTTGTTGACAACGGATGGCTTTCGCTCCACGTTTCCCGAGGCAAACAATCAATTACAATCTGTTTTAATCAAAAAATGTAAAAACAATTCAAAATAAATTCAATAATGGGATTATAAAGGCATTTAAACCGAGTAATAAGGCTTTTCTAGGCATGAGTGACTATAAATGAACTTTTCTTGACAATGGATGGCATTCGCTCCATGTTTCCCGAGGCAAACAATCAATTACAATCTGTTTTAATCAAAAAATGTAAAAACAATTCAAAATAAATTCAATAATGGGATTATAAAGGCATTTAAACCGAGTAATAAGGCTTTTCTAGGCATGAGTGACTATAAATGAACTTTTCTTGACAACGGATGGCTTTCGCTCCACGTTTCCCGAGGCAAACAATCAATTACAATCTGTTTTAATCAAAAAATGTAAAAACAATTCAAAATAAATTCAATAATGGGATTTTAAAGGCATTTAAACCGAGTAATAAGGCTTTTCTAGGCTTGAGTGACTATAAATGAACTTTTGTTGACAACGGATGGCTTTCGCTCCACGTTTCCCGAGGCAAACAATCAATTACAATCTGTTTTAATCAAAAAATGTAAAAACAATTCAAAATAAATTCAATAATGGGATTATAAAGGCATTTAAACCGAGTAATAAGGCTTTTCTAGGCATGAGTGACTATAAATGAACTTTTCTTGACAATGGATGGCATTCGCTCCATGTTTCCCGAGGCAAACAATCAATTACAATCTGTTTTAATCAAAAAATGTAAAAACAATTCAAAATAAATTCAATAATGGGATTATAAAGGCATTTAAACCGAGTAATAAGGCTTTTCTAGGCTTGATTGACTATAAATGAACTTTTCTTCACAATGGATGGCTTTGGCTCCATGTTTCTAGAGGTAAACAATCTATTACAATATGTTTTAATCAAAAAATGTAAAAAATATCAAAATAAATTCAATAATGGGATTATAAAGGCATTTAAACCGAGTAATAAGGCTTTTCTAGGCATGAGTGACTATAAATGAACTTTTCTTGACAACGGATGGCTTTCGCTCCACGTTTCCCGAGGCAAACAATCAATTACAATCTGTTTTAATCAAAAAATGTAAAAACAATTCAAAATAAATTCAATAATGGGATTATAAAGGCATTTAAACCGAGTAATAAGGCTTTTCTAGGCATGAGTGACTATAAATGAACTTTTCTTGACAATGGATGGCATTCGCTCCATGTTTCCCGAGGCAAACAACCAATTACAATCTGTTTTAATCAAAAAATGTAAAAACAATTCAAAATAAATTCAATAACGGGATTATAAAGGCATTTAAACCGAGTAATAAGGCTCTTCTAGGCTTGATTGACTATAAATGAACTTTTCTTGACAATGGATGGCATTCGCTCCATGTTTCTAGAGGTAAACAATCTATTACAATATGTTTTAATCAAAAAATGTAAAAAAAATTCAAAATAAATTCAATAATGGGATTATAAAGGCATTTAAACCGAGTAATAAGGCTTTTCTAGGCATGAGTGACTATAAATGAACTTTTCTTGACAACGGATGGCTTTCGCTCCACGTTTCCCGAGGCAAACAATCAATTACAATCTGTTTTAATCAAAAAATGTAAAAACAATTCAAAATAAATTCAATAATGGGATTATAAAGGCATTTAAACCGAGTAATAAGGCTTTTCTAGGCATGAGTGACTATAAATGAACTTTTCTTGACAATGGATGGCATTCGCTCCATGTTTCCCGAGGCAAACAATCAATTACAATCTGTTTTAATCAAAAAATGTAAAAACAATTCAAAATAAATTCAATAATGGGATTATAAAGGCATTTAATCCGAGTAATAAGGCTTTTCTAGGCTTGATTGACTATAAATGAACTTTTCTTGACAATGGATGGCTTTGGCTCCATGTTTCCCGATGCAAACAATCAATTACAATCTGTTTTAATCAAAAAATGTAAAAACAACTCAAAATAAATTCAATAATGGGATCATAAAGGCATTTAAACCGAGTAATAAGGCTTTTCTAGGCTTGATTGACTATAAATGAACTTTCCTTGACAATGGATGGCTTTTGCTCCATGTTTCTAGAGGTAAACAATCTATTACAATATGTTTTAATAAAAAAATGTAAAAAAAATTCAAAATAAATTCAATAATGGGATTATAAAGGCACTTAAACCGAGTAATAAGGCTTTTCTAGGCATGAGTGACTATAAATGAACTTTTCTTGACAATGGATGGCATTCGCTCCATGTTTCCCGAGGCAAACAATCAATTACAATCTGTTTTAATAAAAAAATGTAAAAACAATTCAAAATAAATTCAATAATGGGATTATAAAGGCATTTAAACCGAGTAATAAGGCTTTTCTAGGCTTGAGTGACTATAAATGAACTTTTTCTGACAATGGATGGCTTTTGCCCCATGTTTCTAGAGGTAAACATTCAATTACAATATGTTTTAATCAAAAAATGTAAAACAAATTCAAAATAAATTCAATAATGGGATTATAAAGGCATTTAAACCGAGTAATAAGGCTTTTCTAGGCATGAGTGACTATAAATGAACTTTTCTTGAGAATGGATGGCATTCGCTCCTTGTTTCCCGAGGCAAACAATCAATTACAATATGTTTTAATCAAAAAATGTAAAAACAATTCAAAATAAATTCAATAATGGGATTATAAAGGCATTTAAACCGAGTAATAACGCTTTTCTAGGAATGAGTGACTATAAATGAACTTTTCTTGACAATGGATGGCATTCGCTCCATGTTTCCCGAGGCAAACAACCAATTACAATCTGTTTTAATCAAAAAATGTAAAAACAATTGAAAATAAATTCAATAATGGGATTATAAAGGCATTTAAACCGAGTAATAAGGCTTTTCTAGGCTTGATTGACTATAAATGAACTTTTGTTGACAACGGATGGCTTTCGCTCCACGTTTCCCGAGGCAAACAATCAATTACAATCTGTTTTAATCAAAAAATGTAAAAACAATTCAAAATAAATTCAATAATGGGATTATAAAGGCATTTAAACCGAGTAATAAGGCTTTTCTAGGCATGAGTGACTATAAATGAACTTTTCTTGACAATGGATGGCATTCGCTCCATGTTTCCCGAGGCAAACAATCAATTACAATCTGTTTTAATCAAAAAATGTAAAAACAATTCAAAATAAATTCAATAATGGGATTATAAAGGCATTTAAACCGAGTAATAAGGCTTTTCTAGGCATGAGTGACTATAAATGAACTTTTCTTGACAACGGATGGCTTTCGCTCCACGTTTCCCGAGGCAAACAATCAATTACAATCTGTTTTAATCAAAAAATGTAAAAACAATTCAAAATAAATTCAATAATGGGATTTTAAAGGCATTTAAACCGAGTAATAAGGCTTTTCTAGGCTTGAGTGACTATAAATGAACTTTTGTTGACAACGGATGGCTTTCGCTCCACGTTTCCCGAGGCAAACAATCAATTACAATCTGTTTTAATCAAAAAATGTAAAAACAATTCAAAATAAATTCAATAATGGGATTATAAAGGCATTTAAACCGAGTAATAAGGCTTTTCTAGGCATGAGTGACTATAAATGAACTTTTCTTGACAATGGATGGCATTCGCTCCATGTTTCCCGAGGCAAACAATCAATTACAATCTGTTTTAATCAAAAAATGTAAAAACAATTCAAAATAAATTCAATAATGGGATTATAAAGGCATTTAAACCGAGTAATAAGGCTTTTCTAGGCTTGATTGACTATAAATGAACTTTTCTTCACAATGGATGGCTTTGGCTCCATGTTTCTAGAGGTAAACAATCTATTACAATATGTTTTAATCAAAAAATGTAAAAAATATCAAAATAAATTCAATAATGGGATTATAAAGGCATTTAAACCGAGTAATAAGGCTTTTCTAGGCATGAGTGACTATAAATGAACTTTTCTTGACAACGGATGGCTTTCGCTCCACGTTTCCCGAGGCAAACAATCAATTACAATCTGTTTTAATCAAAAAATGTAAAAACAATTCAAAATAAATTCAATAATGGGATTATAAAGGCATTTAAACCGAGTAATAAGGCTTTTCTAGGCATGAGTGACTATAAATGAACTTTTCTTGACAATGGATGGCATTCGCTCCATGTTTCCCGAGGCAAACAACCAATTACAATCTGTTTTAATCAAAAAATGTAAAAACAATTCAAAATAAATTCAATAACGGGATTATAAAGGCATTTAAACCGAGTAATAAGGCTCTTCTAGGCTTGATTGACTATAAATGAACTTTTCTTGACAATGGATGGCATTCGCTCCATGTTTCTAGAGGTAAACAATCTATTACAATATGTTTTAATCAAAAAATGTAAAAAAAATTCAAAATAAATTCAATAATGGGATTATAAAGGCATTTAAACCGAGTAATAAGGCTTTTCTAGGCATGAGTGACTATAAATGAACTTTTCTTGACAACGGATGGCTTTCGCTCCACGTTTCCCGAGGCAAACAATCAATTACAATCTGTTTTAATCAAAAAATGTAAAAACAATTCAAAATAAATTCAATAATGGGATTATAAAGGCATTTAAACTGAGTAATAAGGCTTTTCTAGGCATGAGTGACTATAAATGAACTTTTCTTGACAATGGATGGCATTCGCTCCATGTTTCCCGAGGCAAACAATCAATTACAATCTGTTTTAATCAAAAAATGTAAAAACAATTCAAAATAAATTCAATAATGGGATTATAAAGGCATTTAAACCGAGTAATAAGGCTTTTCTAGGCTTGATTGACTATAAATGAACTTTTCTTGACAATGGATGGCTTTGGCTCCATGTTTCCCGATGCAAACAATCAATTACAATCTGTTTTAATCAAAAAATGTAAAAACAATTCAAAATAAATTCAATAATGGGATCATAAAGGCATTTAAACCGAGTAATAAGGCTTTTCTAGGCTTGATTGACTATAAATGAACTTTCCTTGACAATGGATGGCTTTTGCTCCATGTTTCTAGAGGTAAACAATCTATTACAATATGTTTTAATAAAAAAATGTAAAAAAAATTCAAAATAAATTCAATAATGGGATTATAAAGGCACTTAAACCGAGTAATAAGGCTTTTCTAGGCATGAGTGACTATAAATGAACTTTTCTTGACAATGGATGGCATTCGCTCCATGTTTCCCGAGGCAAACAATCAATTACAATCTGTTTTAATAAAAAAATGTAAAAACAATTCAAAATAAATTCAATAATGGGATTATAAAGGCATTTAAACCGAGTAATAAGGCTTTTCTAGGCTTGAGTGACTATAAATGAACTTTTTTTGACAATGGATGGCTTTTGCCCCATGTTTCTAGAGGTAAACATTCAATTACAATATGTTTTAATCAAAAAATGTAAAACAAATTCAAAATAAATTCAATAATGGGATTATAAAGGCATTTAAACCGAGTAATAAGGCTTTTCTAGGCCTGAGTGACTATAAATGAACTTTTCTTGACAATGGATGGCATTCGCTCCTTGTTTCCCGAGGCAAACAATCAATTACAATATGTTTTAATCAAAAAATGTAAAAACAATTCAAAATAAATTCAATAATGGGATTATAAAGGCATTTAAACCGAGTAATAACGCTTTTCTAGGAATGAGTGACTATAAATGAACTTTTCTTGACAATGGATGGCATTCGCTCCATGTTTCCCGAGGCAAACAACCAATTACAATCTGTTTTAATCAAAAAATGTAAAAACAATTGAAAATAAATTCAATAATGGGATTATAAAGGCATTTAAACCGAGTAATAAGGCTTTTCTAGGCTTGATTGACTATAAATGAACTTTTCTTGACAATGGATGGCTTTGGCTCCATGTTTCTAGAGGTAAACAATCTATTACAATATGTTTTAATCAAAAAATGTAAAAAACATTCAAAACAAATTCAATAATGGGATTATAAAGGCATTTAAACCGAGTAATAAGGCTTTTCTAGGCATGAGTGACTATAAATGAACTTTTCTTGACAACGGATGGCTTTCGCTCCACGTTTCCCGAGGCAAACAATCAATTACAATCTGTTTTAATCAAAAAATGTAAAAACAATTCAAAATAAATTCAATAATGGGATTATAAAGGCATTTAAACCGAGTAATAAGGCTTTTCTAGGCATGAGTGACTATAAATGAACTTTTCTTGACAATGGATGGCATTCGCTCCATGTTTCCCGAGGCAAATAATCAATTACAATCTGTTTCAATCAAAAAATGTAAAAACAATTCAAAATAAATTCAATAATGGGAATATAAAGGCATTTAAACCGAGTAATAAGGCTTTTCTAGGCATGAGTGACTATAAATGAACTTTTCTTGACAATGGATGGCATTCGCTCCATGTTTCCCGAGGCAAATAATCAATTACAATCTGTTTCAATCAAAAAATGTAAAAACAATTCAAAATAAATTCAATAATGGGAATATAAAGGCATTTAAACCGAGTAATAAGGCTTTTCTAGGCATGAGTGACTATAAATGAACTTTTCTTGACAATGGATGGCTTTCGCTCCACGTTTCCCGAGGCAAACAATCAATTACAATTTGTTTCAATCAAAAAATGTAGAAAACATTCAAAACAAATTCAATAATGGGATTATAAAGGCACTTAAACCGAGTAATAAGGCTTTTCTAGGCATGAGTGACTATAAATGAACTTTTCTTGACAACGGATGGCTTTTGCTCCACGTTTCCCGAGGCAAACAATCAATTACAATCTGTTTTAATCAAAAAATGTAAAAACAATTCAAAATAAATTCAATAATGGGATTATAAAGGCATTTAAACCGAGTAATAAGGCTTTTCTAGGCATGAGTGACTATAAATGAACTTTTCTTGATAATGGATGGCATTCGCTCCATGTTTCCCGAGGCAAACAATCAATTACAATCTGTTTTAATCAAAAAATGTAAAAACAATTCAAAATAAATTCAATAATGGGATTATAAAGGCATTTAAACCGAGTAATAAGGCTTTTCTAGGCTTGATTGACTATAAATGAACTTTTCTTGACAATGGATGGCTTTGGCTCCATGTTTCCCGATGCAAACAATCAATTACAATCTGTTTTAATCAAAAAATGTAAAAACAATTCAAAATAAATTCAATAATGGGATCATAAAGGCATTTAAACCGAGTAATAAGGCTTGTCTAGGCTTGATTGACTATAAATGAACTTTCCTTGACAATGGATGGCTTTTGCTCCATGTTTCTAGAGGTAAACAATCTATTACAATATGTTTTAATAAAAAAATGTAAAAAAAATTCAAAATAAATTCAATAATGGGATTATAAAGGCATTTAAACCGAGTAATAAGGCTTTTCTAGGCATGAGTGACTATAAATGAACTTTTCTTGACAATGGATGGCATTCGCTCCATGTTTCCCGAGGCAAACAATCAATTACAATCTGTTTTAATCAAAAAATGTAAAAACAATTCAAAATAAATTCAATAATGGGATTATAAAGGCATTTAAAACGAGTAATAAGGCTTTTCTAGCCATGAGTGACTATAAATGAACTTTTCTTGACAATGGATGGCATTCGCTCCATGTTTCCCGAGGCAAACAATCTATTACAATATGTTTTAATAAAAAAATGTAAAAAAAATTCAAAATAAATTCAATAATGGGATTATAAAGGCACTTAAACCGAGTAATAAGGCTTTTCTAGGCATGAGTGACTATAAATGAACTTTTCTTGACAATGGATGGCATTCGCTCCATGTTTCCCGAGGCAAACAATCAATTACAATCTGTTTTAATAAAAAAATGTAAAAACAATTCAAAATAAATTCAATAATGGGATTATAAAGGCATTTAAACCGAGTAATAAGGCTTTTCTAGGCATGAGTGACTATAAATGAACTTTTCTTGACAATGGATGGCATTCGCTCCATGTTTCCCGAGGCAAACAATCAATTACAATCTGTTTTAATAAAAAAATGTAAAAACAATTCAAAATAAATTCAATAATGGGATCATAAAGGCATTTAAACCGAGTAATAAGGCTTTTCTAGGCTTGATTGACTATAAATGAACTTTCCTTGACAATGGATGGCTTTTGCTCCATGTTTCTAGAGGTAAACATTCAATTACAATATGTTTTAATCAAAAAATGTAAAACAAATTCAAAATAAATTCAATAATGGGATTATAAAGGCATTTAAACCGAGTAATAAGGCTTTTCTAGGCATGAGTGACTATAAATGAACTTTTCTTGACAATGGATGGCATTCGCTCCTTGTTTCCCGAGGCAAACAATCAATTACAATATGTTTTAATCAAAAAATGTAAAAACAATTCAAAATAAATTCAATAATGGGATTATAAAGGCATTTAAACCGAGTAATAAGGCTTTTCTAGGCATGAGTGACTATAAATGAACTTTTCTTGACAACGGATGGCTTTTGCTCCACGTTTCCCGAGGCAAACAATCAATTACAATCTGTTTTAATCAAAAAATGTAAAAACAATTCAAAATAAATTCAATAATGGGATTATAAAGGCATTTAAACCGAGTAATAAGGCTTTTCTAGGCATGAGTGACTATAAATGAACTTTTCTTGACAATGGATGGCATTCGCTCCATGTTTCCCGAGGCAAACAACCAATTACAATCTGTTTTAATCAAAAAATGTAAAAACAATTGAAAATAAATTCAATAATGGGATTATAAAGGCATTTAAACCGAGTAATAAGGCTTTTCTAGGCTTGATTGACTATAAATGAACTTTTCTTGACAATGGATGGCTTTGGCTCCATGTTTCTAGAGGTAAACAATCTATTACAATATGTTTTAATCAAAAAATGTAAAAAACATTCAAAACAAATTCAATAATGGGATTATAAAGGCATTTAAACCGAGTAATAAGGCTTTTCTAGGCATGAGTGACTATAAATGAACTTTTCTTGACAACGGATGGCTTTCGCTCCACGTTTCCCGAGGCAAACAATCAATTACAATCTGTTTTAATCAAAAAATGTAAAAACAATTCAAAATAAATTCAATAATGGGATTATAAAGGCATTTAAACCGAGTAATAAGGCTTTTCTAGGCATGAGTGACTATAAATGAACTTTTCTTGACAATGGATGGCATTCGCTCCATGTTTCCCGAGGCAAATAATCAATTACAATCTGTTTCAATCAAAAAATGTAAAAACAATTCAAAATAAATTCAATAATGGGAATATAAAGGCATTTAAACCGAGTAATAAGGCTTTTCTAGGCATGAGTGACTATAAATGAACTTTTCTTGACAATGGATGGCATTCGCTCCATGTTTCCCGAGGCAAATAATCAATTACAATCTGTTTCAATCAAAAAATGTAAAAACAATTCAAAATAAATTCAATAATGGGAATATAAAGGCATTTAAACCGAGTAATAAGGCTTTTCTAGGCATGAGTGACTATAAATGAACTTTTCTTGACAATGGATGGCTTTCGCTCCACGTTTCCCGAGGCAAACAATCAATTACAATTTGTTTCAATCAAAAAATGTAGAAAACATTCAAAACAAATTCAATAATGGGATTATAAAGGCACTTAAACCGAGTAATAAGGCTTTTCTAGGCATGAGTGACTATAAATGAACTTTTCTTGACAATGGATAGCTTTCGCTCCACGTTTCCCGAGGCAAACAATCAATTACAATCTGTTTTAATCAAAAAATGTAAAAACAATTCAAAATAAATTCAATAATGGGATTATAAAGGCATTTAAACCGAGTAATAAGGCTTTTCTAGGCATGAGTGACTATAAATGAACTTTTCTTGACAACGGATGGCTTTCGCTCCACGTTTCCCGAGGCAAACAATCAATTACAATCTGTTTTAATCAAAAAATGTAAAAACAATTCAAAATAAATTCAATAATGGGATTATAAAGGCATTTAAACCGAGTAATAAGGCTTTTCTAGGCATGAGTGACTATAAATGAACTTTTCTTGACAATGGATGGCATTCGCTCCATGTTTCCCGAGGCAAACAATCAATTACAATCTGTTTTAATCAAAAAATGTAAAAACAATTCAAAATAAATTCAATAATGGGATTATAAAGGCATTTAAACCGAGTAATAAGGCTTTTCTAGGCTTGATTGACTATAAATGAACTTTTCTTGACAATGGATGGCTTTGGCTCCATGTTTCCCGATGCAAACAATCAATTACAATCTGTTTTAATCAAAAAATGTAAAAACAATTCAAAATAAATTCAATAATGGGATCATAAAGGCATTTAAACCGAGTAATAAGGCTTTTCTAGGCTTGATTGACTATAAATGAACTTTCCTTGACAATGGATGGCTTTTGCTCCATGTTTCTAGAGGTAAACAATCTATTACAATATGTTTTAATCAAAAAATGTAAAAAAAATTCAAAATAAATTCAATAATGGGATTATAAAGGCATTTAAACCGAGTAATAAGGCTTTTCTAGGCATGAGTGACTATAAATGAACTTTTCTTGACAATGGATGGCATTCGCTCCATGTTTCCCGAGGCAAACAATCAATTACAATCTTTTTTAATCAAAAAATGTAAAAACAATTCAAAATAAATTCAATAATGGGATTATAAAGGCATTTAAACCGAGTAATAAGGCTTTTCTAGGCTTGAGTGACTATAAATGAACTTTTTTTGACAATGGATGGCTTTTGCCCCATGTTTCTAGAGGTAAACATTCAATTACAATATGTTTTAATCAAAAAATGTAAAACAAATTCAACATAAATTCAATAGTGGGATTATAAAGGCATTTAAACCGAGTAATAAGGCTTTTCTAGGCATGAGTGACTATAAATGAACTTTTCTTGACAATGGATGGCATTCGCTCCATGTTTCCCGAGGCAAACAATCAATTACAATCTGTTTTAATCAAAAAATGTAAAAACAATTCAAAATAAATTCAATAATGGGATTATAAAGGCATTTAAACCGAGTAATAAGGCTTTTCTAGGCTTGATTGACTATAAATGAACTTTTCTTGACAATGGATGGCTTTGGCTCCATGTTTCCCGATCCAAACAATCAATTACAATCTGTTTTAATCAAAAAATGTAAAAACAATTCAAAATAAATTCAATAATGGGATCATAAAGGCATTTAAACCGAGTAATAAGGCTTTTCTAGGCATGAGTGACTATAAATGAACTTTTCTTGACAACAGATGGCTTTCGCTCCACGTTTCCCGAGGCAAACAATCAATTACAATCTGTTTTAATCAAAAAATTTAAAAACAATTCAAAATAAATTCAATAATGGGATTATAAAGGCATTTAAACCGAGTAATAAGGCTTTTCTAGGCATGAGTGACTATAAATGAACTTTTCTTGACAATGGATGGCATTCGCTCCATGTTTCCCGAGGCAAACAATCAATTACAATCTGTTTTAATCAAAAAATGTAAAAACAATTCAAAATAAATTCAATAATGGGAATATAAAGGCATTTAAACCGAGTAATAAGGCTTTTCTAGGCATGAGTGACTATAAATGAACTTTTCTTGACAATGGATGGCATTCGCTCCATGTTTCCCGAGGCAAATAATCAATTACAATCTGTTTCAATCAAAAAATGTAAAAACAATTCAAAATAAATTCAATAATGGGAATATAAAGGCATTTAAACCGAGTAATAAGGCTTTTCTAGGCATGAGTGACTATAAATGAACTTTTCTTGACAATGGATGGCTTTCGCTCCACGTTTCCCGAGGCAAACAATCAATTACAATTTGTTTCAATCAAAAAATGTAGAAAACATTCAAAACAAATTCAATAATGGGATTATAAAGGCACTTAAACCGAGTAATAAGGCTTTTCTAGGCATGAGTGACTATAAATGAACTTTTCTTGACAATGGATAGCTTTCGCTCCACGTTTCCCGAGGCAAACAATCAATTACAATCTGTTTTAATCAAAAAATGTAAAAACAATTCAAAATAAATTCAATAATGGGATTATAAAGGCATTTAAACCGAGTAATAAGGCTTTTCTAGGCATGAGTGACTATAAATGAACTTTTCTTGACAACGGATTGCTTTCGCTCCACGTTTCCCGAGGCAAACAATCAATTACAATCTGTTTTAATCAAAAAATGTAAAAACAATTCAAAATAAATTCAATAATGGGATTATAAAGGCATTTAAACCGAGTAATAAGGCTTTTCTAGGCATGAGTGACTATAAATGAACTTTTCTTGACAATGGATGGCATTCGCTCCATGTTTCCCGAGGCAAACAATCAATTACAATCTGTTTTAATCAAAAAATGTAAAAACAATTCAAAATAAATTCAATAATGGGATTATAAAGGCATTTAAACCGAGTAATAAGGCTTTTCTAGGCTTGATTGACTATAAATGAACTTTTCTTGACAATGGATGGCTTTGGCTCCATGTTTCCCGATGCAAACAATCAATTACAATCTGTTTTAATCAAAAAATGTAAAAACAATTCAAAATAAATTCAATAATGGGATCATAAAGGCATTTAAACCGAGTAATAAGGCTTTTCTAGGCTTGATTGACTATAAATGAACTTTCCTTGACAATGGATGGCTTTTGCTCCATGTTTCTAGAGGTAAACAATCTATTACAATATGTTTTAATCAAAAAATGTAAAAAAAATTCAAAATAAATTCAATAATGGGATTATAAAGGCATTTAAACCGAGTAATAAGGCTTTTCTAGGCATGAGTGACTATAAATGAACTTTTCTTGACAATGGATGGCATTCGCTCCATGTTTCCCGAGGCAAACAATCAATTACAATCTTTTTTAATCAAAAAATGTAAAAACAATTCAAAATAAATTCAATAATGGGATTATAAAGGCATTTAAACCGAGTAATAAGGCTTTTCTAGGCTTGAGTGACTATAAATGAACTTTTTTTCACAATGGATGGCTTTTGCCCCATGTTTCTAGAGGTAAACATTCAATTACAATATGTTTTAATCAAAAAATGTAAAACAAATTCAACATAAATTCAATAGTGGGATTATAAAGGCATTTAAACCGAGTAATAAGGCTTTTCTAGGCATGAGTGACTATAAATGAACTTTTCTTGACAATGGATGGCATTCGCTCCATGTTTCCCGAGGCAAACAATCAATTACAATCTGTTTTAATCAAAAAATGTAAAAACAATTCAAAATAAATTCAATAATGGGATTATAAAGGCATTTAAACCGAGTAATAAGGCTTTTCTAGGCTTGATTGACTATAAATGAACTTTTCTTGACAATGGATGGCTTTGGCTCCATGTTTCCCGATGCAAACAATCAATTACAATCTGTTTTAATCAAAAAATGTAAAAACAATTCAAAATAAATTCAATAATGGGATCATAAAGGCATTTAAACCGAGTAATAAGGCTTTTCTAGGCATGAGTGACTATAAATGAACTTTTCTTGACAACAGATGGCTTTCGCTCCACGTTTCCCGAGGCAAACAATCAATTACAATCTGTTTTAATCAAAAAATGTAAAAACAATTCAAAATAAATTCAATAATGGGATTATAAAGGCATTTAAACCGAGTAATAAGGCTTTTCTAGGCTTGATTGACTATAAATGAACTTTTCTTGACAATGGATGGCATTCGCTCCATGTTTCCCGAGGCAAACAATCAATTACAATCTGTTTTAATCAAAAAATGTAAAAACAATTCAAAATAAATTCAATAATGGGAATATAAAGGCATTTAAACCGAGTAATAAGGCTTTTCTAGGCTTGAGTGACTATAAATGAACTTTTTTTGACAATGGATGGCTTTTGCCCCATGTTTCTAGAGGTAAACATTCAATTACAATATGTTTTAATCAAAAAATGTAAAACAAATTCAAAATAAATTCAATAATGGGATTTTAAAGGCATTTAAACCGAGTAATAAGGCTTTTCTAGGCATGAGTGACAATTAATGAACTTTTCTTGACAATGGATGGCATTCGCTCCATGTTTCCCGAGGCAAACAATCAATTACAATCTGTTTTAATCAAAAAATGTAAAAACAATTCAAAATAAATTCAATAATGGGATTATAAAGGCATTTAAACCGAGTAATAAGGCTTTTCTAGGCTTGATTGACTATAAATGAACTTTTCTTGACAATGGATGGCTTTGGCTCCATGTTTCCCGATGCAAACAATCAATTACAATCTGTTTTAATCAAAAAATGTAAAAACAATTCAAAATAAATTCAATAATGGGATCATAAAGGCATTTAAACCGAGTAATAAGGCTTTTCTAGGCTTGATTGACTATAAATGAACTTTTCTTGACAATGGATGGCTTTTGCTCCATGTTTCTAGAGGTAAACAATCTATTACAATATGTTTTAATCAAAAAATGTAAAAAAAATTCAAAATAAATTCAATAATGGGATTATAAAGGCATTTAAACCGAGTAATAAGGCTTTTCTAGGCATGAGTGACTATAAATGAACTGTTCTTGACAATGGATGGCATTCGCTCCATGTTTCCCGAGGCAAACAATCAATTACAATCTGTTTTAATCAAAAAATGTAAAAACAATTCAAAATAAATTCAATAATGGGATTATAAAGGCATTTAAACCGAGTAATAAGGCTTTTCTAGGCTTGAGTGACTATAAATGAACTTTTTTTGACAATGGATGGCTTTTGCCCCATGTTTCTAGAGGTAAACATTCAATTACAATATGTTTTAATCAAAAAATGTAAAACAAATTCAAAATAAATTCAATAATGGGATTATAAAGGCATTTAAACCGAGTAATAAGGCTTTTCTAGGCATGAGTGACTATAAATGAACTTTTCTTGACAATGGATGGCATTCGCTCCATGTTTCCCGAGGCAAACAATCAATTACAATCTGTTTTAATCAAAAAATGTAAAAACAATTCAAAATAAATTCAATAATGGGATTATAAAGGCATTTAAACCGAGTAATAAGGCTTTTCTAGGCATGAGTGACTATAAATGAACTTTTCTTGACAATGGATGGCATTCGCTCCATGTTTCCCGAGGCAAACAATCAATTACAATCTGTTTTAATCAAAAAATGTAAAAACAATTCAAAATAAATTCAATAATGGGATTATAAAGGCATTTAAACCGAGTAATAAGGCTTTTCTAGGCATGAGTGACTATAAATGAACTTTTCTTGACAATGGATGGCTTTCGCTCCACGTTTCCCGAGGCAAACAATCAATTACAATTTGTTTCAATCAAAAAATGTAAAAAACATTCAAAACAAATTCAATAATGGGATTATAAAGGCACTTAAACCGAGTAGTAAGGCTTTTCTAGGCATGTGTGACTATAAATGAACTTTTCTTGACAATGGATAGCTTTCGCTCCACGTTTCCCGAGGCAAACAATCAATTACAATCTGTTTTAATCAAAAAATGTAAAAACAATTCAAAATAAATTCAATAATGGGATTATAAAGGCATTTAAACCGAGTAATAAGGCTTTTCTAGGCATGAGTGACTATAAATGAACTTTTCTTGACAATGGATGGCATTCGCTCCATGTTTCCCGAGGCAAACAATCAATTACAATCTGTTTTAATAAAAAAATGTAAAAACAATTCAAAATAAATTCAATAATGGGATTATAAAGGCATTTAAACCGAGTAATAAGGCTTTTCTAGGCTTGAGTGACTATAAATGAACTTTTTTTGACAATGGATGGCTTTTGCCCCATGTTTCTAGAGGTAAACATTCAATTACAATATGTTTTAATCAAAAAATGTAAAACAAATTCAACATAAATTCAATAGTGGGATTATAAAGGCATTTAAACCGAGTAATAAGGCTTTTCTAGGCATGAGTGACTATAAATGAACTTTTCTTGACAATGGATGGCATTCGCTCCATGTTTCCCGAGGCAAACAATCAATTACAATCTGTTTTAATCAAAAAATGTAAAAACAATTCAAAATAAATTCAATAATGGGATTATAAAGGCATTTAAACCGAGTAATAAGGCTTTTCTAGGCTTGATTGACTATAAATGAACTTTTCTTGACAATGGATGGCTTTGGCTCCATGTTTCCCGATGCAAACAATCAATTACAATCTGTTTTAATCAAAAAATGTAAAAACAATTCAAAATAAATTCAATAATGGGATCATAAAGGCATTTAAACCGAGTAATAAGGCTTTTCTAGGCATGAGTGACTATAAATGAACTTTTCTTGACAACAGATGGCTTTCGCTCCACGTTTCCCGAGGCAAACAATCAATTACAATCTGTTTTAATCAAAAAATGTAAAAACAATTCAAAATAAATTCAATAATGGGATTATAAAGGCATTTAAACCGAGTAATAAGGCTTTTCTAGGCATGAGTGACAATAAATGAACTTTTCTTTACAATGGATGGCATTCGCTCCATGTTTCCCGAGGCAAACAATCAATTACAATCTGTTTTAATCAAAAAATGTAAAAACAATTCAAAATAAATTCAATAATGGGATTATAAAGGCATTTAAACCGAGTAATAAGGCTTTTCTAGGCTTGAGTGACTATAAATGAACTTTTTTTGACAATGGATGGCTTTTGCCCCATGTTTCTAGAGGTAAACATTCAATTACAATATGTTTTAATCAAAAAATGTAAAACAAATTCAAAATAAATTCAATAATGGGATTATAAAGGCATTTAAACCGAGTAATAAGGCTTTTCTAGGCATGAGTGACTATAAATGAACTTTTCTTTACAAGGGATGGCATTCGCTCCATGTTTCCCGAGGCAAACAATCAATTACAATCTGTTTTAATCAAGAAATGTAAAAACAATTCAAAATAAATTCAATAATGGGATTATAAAGGCATTTAAACCGAGTAATAAGGCTTTTCTAGGCATGAGTAACTATAAATGAACTTTGCTTGACAACGGATGGCTTTTGCTCCATGTTTCTAGAGGTAAACAATCTATTACAATATGTTTTAATCAAAAAATGTAAAAAAAATTCAAAATAAATTCAATAATGGGATTATAAAGGCATTTAAACCGAGTAATAAGGCTTTTCTAGGCTTGAGTGACTATAAATGAACTTTTCTTGACAATGGATGGCTTTCGCTCCACGTTTCCCGAGGCAAACAATCAATTACAATCTGTTTTAATCAAAAAATGTAAAAACAATTCAAAATAAATTCAATAATGGGATTATAAAGGCATTTAAACCGAGTAATAAGGCTTTTCTAGGCATGAGTGACTATAAATGAACTTTTCCTGACAATGGATGGCATTCGCTCCATGTTTCCCGAGGCAAACAATCAATTACAATCTGTTTTAATCAAAAAATGTAAAAACAATTCAAAATAAATTCAATAATGGGATTATAAAGGCATTTAAACCGAGTAATAAGGCTTTTCTAGGCATGAGTGACTATAAATGAACTTTTCTTGACAATAGATGGCTTTCGCTCCACGTTTCCCGAGGCAAACAATCAATTACAATTTGTTTCAATCAAAAAATGTAAAAAACATTCAAAACAAATTCAATAATGGGATTATAAAGGCACTTAAACCGAGTAATATGGCTTTTCTAGGCATGTGTGACTATAAATGAACTTTTCTTGACAATGGATAGCTTTCGCTCCACGTTTCCCGAGGCAAACAATCAATTACAATCTGTTTTAATCAAAAAATATAAAAACAATTCAAAATAAATTCAATAATGGGATTATAAAGGCATTTAAACCGTGTAATAAGGATTTTCTAGGCATGAGTGACTATAAATGAACTTTTCTTGACAACGGATGGCTTTCGCTCCACGTTTCCCGAGGCAAACATTCAATTACAATCTGTTTTAATCAAAAAATGTAAAAACAATTCAGAATAAATTCAATAATGGGATTATAAAGGCATTTAAACCGAGTAATAAGGCTTTTCTGGGCATGAGTGACTATAAATGAACTTTTCTTGACAATGGATGGCATTCGCTCCATGTTTCCCGAGGCAAACAACCAATTACAATCTGTTTTAATCAAAAAATGTAAAAACAATTCAAAATAAATTTAATAATGGGATTATAAAGGCATTTAAACCGAGTAATAAGGCTTTTCTAGGCATGAGTGACTATAAATGAACTTTTCTTGACAATGGATGGCTTTCGCTCCACGTTTCCCGAGGCAAACAATCAATTACAATTTGTTTCAATCAAAAAATGTAAAAAACATTCAAAACAAATTCAATAATGGGATTATAAAGGCACTTAAACCGAGTAATAAGGCTTTTCTAGGCATGTGTGACTATAAATGAACTTTTCTTGACAATGGATAGCTTTCACTACACGTTTCCCGAGGCAAACAATCAATTACAATCTGTTTTAATCAAAAAATGTAAAAACAATTCAAAATAAATTCAATAATGGGATTATAAAGGCATTTAAACCGAGTAATAAGGCTTTTCTAGGCTTGAGTGACTATAAATGAACTTTTTTTGACAATGGATGGCTTTTGCCCCATGTTTCTAGAGGTAAACATTTAATTACAATATGTTTTAATCAAAAAATGTAAAACAAATTCAAAATAAATTCAATAATGGGATTATAAAGGCATTTAAACCGAGTAATAAGGCTTTTCTAGGCATGAGTGACTATAAATGAACTTTTCTTGACAATGGATGGCATTCGCTCCATGTTTCCCGAGGCAAACAATCAATTACAATCTGTTTTAATCAAAAAATGTAAAAACAATTCAAAATAAATTCAATAATGGGAATATAAAGGCATTTAAACCGAGTAATAAGGCTTTTCTAGGCTTGAGTGACTATAAATGAACTTTTTTTGACAATGGATGGCTTTTGCCCCATGTTTCTAGAGGTAAACATTCAATTACAATATGTTTTAATCAAAAAATGTAAAACAAATTCAAAATAAATTCAATAATGGGATTTTAAAGGCATTTAAACCGAGTAATAAGGCTTTTCTAGGCATGAGTGACTATAAATGAACTTTTCTTGACAATGGATGGCATTCGCTCCATGTTTCCCGAGGCAAACAATCAATTACAATCTGTTTTAATCAAAAAATGTAAAAACAATTCAAAATAAATTCAATAATGGGATTATAAAGGCATTTAAACCGAGTAATAAGGCTTTTCTAGGCTTGATTGACTATAAATGAACTTTTCTTGACAATGGATGGCTTTGGCTCCATGTTTCCCGATGCAAACAATCAATTACAATCTGTTTTAATCAAAAAATGTAAAAACAATTCAAAATAAATTCAATAATGGGATCATAAAGGCATTTAAACCGAGTAATAAGGCTTTTCTAGGCTTGATTGACTATAAATGAACTTTTCTTGACAATGGATGGCTTTTGCTCCATGTTTCTAGAGGTAAACAATCTATTACAATATGTTTTAATCAAAAAATGTAAAAAAAATTCAAAATAAATTCAATAATGGGATTATAAAGGCATTTAAACCGAGTAATAAGGCTTTTCTAGGCATGAGTGACTATAAATGAACTGTTCTTGACAATGGATGGCATTCGCTCCATGTTTCCCGAGGCAAACAATCAATTACAATCTGTTTTAATCAAAAAATGTAAAAACAATTCAAAATAAATTCAATAATGGGATTATAAAGGCATTTAAACCGAGTAATAAGGCTTTTCTAGGCTTGAGTGACTATAAATGAACTTTTTTTGACAATGGATGGCTTTTGCCCCATGTTTCTAGAGGTAAACATTCAATTACAATATGTTTTAATCAAAAAATGTAAAACAAATTCAAAATAAATTCAATAATGGGATTATAAAGGCATTTAAACCGAGTAATAAGGCTTTTCTAGGCATGAGTGACTATAAATGAACTTTTCTTGACAATGGATGGCATTCGCTCCATGTTTCCCGAGGCAAACAATCAATTACAATCTGTTTTAATCAAAAAATGTAAAAACAATTCAAAATAAATTCAATAATGGGATTATAAAGGCATTTAAACCGAGTAATAAGGCTTTTCTAGGCATGAGTGACTATAAATGAACTTTTCTTGACAATGGATGGCATTCGCTCCATGTTTCCCGAGGCAAACAATCAATTACAATATGTTTTAATCAAAAAATGTAAAAACAATTCAAAATAAATTCAATAATGGGATTATAAAGGCATTTAAACCGAGTAATAAGGCTTTTCTAGGCATGAGTGACTATAAATGAACTTTTCTTGACAATGGATGGCTTTCGCTCCACGTTTCCCGAGGCAAACAATCAATTACAATTTGTTTCAATCAAAAAATGTAAAAAACATTCAAAACAAATTCAATAATGGGATTATAAAGGCACTTAAACCGAGTAGTAAGGCTTTTCTAGGCATGTGTGACTATAAATGAACTTTTCTTGACAATGGATAGCTTTCGCTCCACGTTTCCCGAGGCAAACAATCAATTACAATCTGTTTTAATCAAAAAATGTAAAAACAATTCAAAATAAATTCAATAATGGGATTATAAAGGCATTTAAACCGAGTAATAAGGCTTTTCTAGGCATGAGTGACTATAAATGAACTTTTCTTGACAATGGATGGCATTCGCTCCATGTTTCCCGAGGCAAACAATCAATTACAATCTGTTTTAATAAAAAAATGTAAAAACAATTCAAAATAAATTCAATAATGGGATTATAAAGGCATTTAAACCGAGTAATAAGGCTTTTCTAGGCTTGAGTGACTATAAATGAACTTTTTTTGACAATGGATGGCTTTTGCCCCATGTTTCTAGAGGTAAACATTCAATTACAATATGTTTTAATCAAAAAATGTAAAACAAATTCAACATAAATTCAATAGTGGGATTATAAAGGCATTTAAACCGAGTAATAAGGCTTTTCTAGGCATGAGTGACTATAAATGAACTTTTCTTGACAATGGATGGCATTCGCTCCATGTTTCCCGAGGCAAACAATCAATTACAATCTGTTTTAATCAAAAAATGTAAAAACAATTCAAAATAAATTCAATAATGGGATTATAAAGGCATTTAAACCGAGTAATAAGGCTTTTCTAGGCTTGATTGACTATAAATGAACTTTTCTTGACAATGGATGGCTTTGGCTCCATGTTTCCCGATGCAAACAATCAATTACAATCTGTTTTAATCAAAAAATGTAAAAACAATTCAAAATAAATTCAATAATGGGATCATAAAGGCATTTAAACCGAGTAATAAGGCTTTTCTAGGCATGAGTGACTATAAATGAACTTTTCTTGACAACAGATGGCTTTCGCTCCACGTTTCCCGAGGCAAACAATCAATTACAATCTGTTTTAATCAAAAAATGTAAAAACAATTCAAAATAAATTCAATAATGGGATTATAAAGGCATTTAAACCGAGTAATAAGGCTTTTCTAGGCATGAGTGACTATAAATGAACTTTTCTTTACAATGGATGGCATTCGCTCCATGTTTCCCGAGGCAAACAATCAATTACAATCTGTTTTAATCAAAAAATGTAAAAACAATTCAAAATAAATTCAATAATGGGATTATAAAGGCATTTAAACCGAGTAATAAGGCTTTTCTAGGCTTGAGTGACTATAAATGAACTTTTTTTGACAATGGATGGCTTTTGCCCCATGTTTCTAGAGGTAAACATTCAATTACAATATGTTTTAATCAAAAAATGTAAAACAAATTCAAAATAAATTCAATAATGGGATTATAAAGGCATTTAAACCGAGTAATAAGGCTTTTCTAGGCATGAGTGACTATAAATGAACTTTTCTTTACAAGGGATGGCATTCGCTCCATGTTTCCCGAGGCAAACAATCAATTACAATCTGTTTTAATCAAGAAATGTAAAAACAATTCAAAATAAATTCAATAATGGGATTATAAAGGCATTTAAACCGAGTAATAAGGCTTTTCTAGGCATGAGTAACTATAAATGAACTTTGCTTGACAACGGATGGCTTTTGCTCCATGTTTCTAGAGGTAAACAATCTATTACAATATGTTTTAATCAAAAAATGTAAAAAAAATTCAAAATAAATTCAATAATGGGATTATAAAGGCATTTAAACCGAGTAATAAGGCTTTTCTAGGCTTGAGTGACTATAAATGAACTTTTCTTGACAATGGATGGCTTTCGCTCCACGTTTCCCGAGGCAAACAATCAATTACAATCTGTTTTAATCAAAAAATGTAAAAACAATTCAAAATAAATTCAATAATGGGATTATAAAGGCATTTAAACCGAGTAATAAGGCTTTTCTAGGCATGAGTGACTATAAATGAACTTTTCCTGACAATGGATGGCATTCGCTCCATGTTTCCCGAGGCAAACAATCAATTACAATCTGTTTTAATCAAAAAATGTAAAAACAATTCAAAATAAATTCAATAATGGGATTATAAAGGCATTTAAACCGAGTAATAAGGCTTTTCTAGGCATGAGTGACTATAAATGAACTTTTCTTGACAATAGATGGCTTTCGCTCCACGTTTCCCGAGGCAAACAATCAATTACAATTTGTTTCAATCAAAAAATGTAAAAAACATTCAAAACAAATTCAATAATGGGATTATAAAGGCACTTAAACCGAGTAATATGGCTTTTCTAGGCATGTGTGACTATAAATGAACTTTTCTTGACAATGGATAGCTTTCGCTCCACGTTTCCCGAGGCAAACAATCAATTACAATCTGTTTTAATCAAAAAATATAAAAACAATTCAAAATAAATTCAATAATGGGATTATAAAGGCATTTAAACCGTGTAATAAGGATTTTCTAGGCATGAGTGACTATAAATGAACTTTTCTTGACAACGGATGGCTTTCGCTCCACGTTTCCCGAGGCAAACATTCAATTACAATCTGTTTTAATCAAAAAATGTAAAAACAATTCAGAATAAATTCAATAATGGGATTATAAAGGCATTTAAACCGAGTAATAAGGCTTTTCTGGGCATGAGTGACTATAAATGAACTTTTCTTGACAATGGATGGCATTCGCTCCATGTTTCCCGAGGCAAACAACCAATTACAATCTGTTTTAATCAAAAAATGTAAAAACAATTCAAAATAAATTTAATAATGGGATTATAAAGGCATTTAAACCGAGTAATAAGGCTTTTCTAGGCATGAGTGACTATAAATGAACTTTTCTTGACAATGGATGGCTTTCGCTCCACGTTTCCCGAGGCAAACAATCAATTACAATTTGTTTCAATCAAAAAATGTAAAAAACATTCAAAACAAATTCAATAATGGGATTATAAAGGCACTTAAACCGAGTAATAAGGCTTTTCTAGGCATGTGTGACTATAAATGAACTTTTCTTGACAATGGATAGCTTTCTCTACACGTTTCCCGAGGCAAACAATCAATTACAATCTGTTTTAATCAAAAAATGTAAAAACAATTCAAAATAAATTCAATAATGGGATTATAAAGGCATTTAAACCGAGTAATAAGGCTTTTCTAGGCTTGAGTGACTATAAATGAACTTTTTTTGACAATGGATGGCTTTTGCCCCATGTTTCTAGAGGTAAACATTTAATTACAATATGTTTTAATCAAAAAATGTAAAACAAATTCAAAATAAATTCAATAATGGGATTATAAAGGCATTTAAACCGAGTAATAAGGCTTTTCTAGGCATGAGTGACTATAAATGAACTTTTCTTGACAATGGATGGCATTCGCTCCATGTTTCCCGAGGCAAACAATCAATTACAATCTGTTTTAATCAAAAAATGTAAAAACAATTCAAAATAAATTCAATAATGGGAATATAAAGGCATTTAAACCGAGTAATAAGGCTTTTCTAGGCTTGAGTGACTATAAATGAACTTTTTTTGACAATGGATGGCTTTTGCCCCATGTTTCTAGAGGTAAACATTCAATTACAATATGTTTTAATCAAAAAATGTAAAACAAATTCAAAATAAATTCAATAATGGGATTTTAAAGGCATTTAAACCGAGTAATAAGGCTTTTCTAGGCATGAGTGACTATAAATGAACTTTTCTTGACAATGGATGGCATTCGCTCCATGTTTCCCGAGGCAAACAATCAATTACAATCTGTTTTAATCAAAAAATGTAAAAACAATTCAAAATAAATTCAATAATGGGATTATAAAGGCATTTAAACCGAGTAATAAGGCTTTTCTAGGCTTGATTGACTATAAATGAACTTTTCTTGACAATGGATGGCTTTGGCTCCATGTTTCCCGATGCAAACAATCAATTACAATCTGTTTTAATCAAAAAATGTAAAAACAATTCAAAATAAATTCAATAATGGGATCATAAAGGCATTTAAACCGAGTAATAAGGCTTTTCTAGGCTTGATTGACTATAAATGAACTTTTCTTGACAATGGATGGCTTTTGCTCCATGTTTCTAGAGGTAAACAATCTATTACAATATGTTTTAATCAAAAAATGTAAAAAAAATTCAAAATAAATTCAATAATGGGATTATAAAGGCATTTAAACCGAGTAATAAGGCTTTTCTAGGCATGAGTGACTATAAATGAACTGTTCTTGACAATGGATGGCATTCGCTCCATGTTTCCCGAGGCAAACAATCAATTACAATCTGTTTTAATCAAAAAATGTAAAAACAATTCAAAATAAATTCAATAATGGGATTATAAAGGCATTTAAACCGAGTAATAAGGCTTTTCTAGGCTTGAGTGACTATAAATGAACTTTTTTTGACAATGGATGGCTTTTGCCCCATGTTTCTAGAGGTAAACATTCAATTACAATATGTTTTAATCAAAAAATGTAAAACAAATTCAAAATAAATTCAATAATGGGATTATAAAGGCATTTAAACCGAGTAATAAGGCTTTTCTAGGCATGAGTGACTATAAATGAACTTTTCTTGACAATGGATGGCATTCGCTCCATGTTTCCCGAGGCAAACAATCAATTACAATCTGTTTTAATCAAAAAATGTAAAAACAATTCAAAATAAATTCAATAATGGGATTATAAAGGCATTTAAACCGAGTAATAAGGCTTTTCTAGGCATGAGTGACTATAAATGAACTTTTCTTGACAATGGATGGCATTCGCTCCATGTTTCCCGAGGCAAACAATCAATTACAATATGTTTTAATCAAAAAATGTAAAAACAATTCAAAATAAATTCAATAATGGGATTATAAAGGCATTTAAACCGAGTAATAAGGCTTTTCTAGGCATGAGTGACTATAAATGAACTTTTCTTGACAATGGATGGCTTTCGCTCCACGTTTCCCGAGGCAAACAATCAATTACAATTTGTTTCAATCAAAAAATGTAAAAAACATTCAAAACAAATTCAATAATGGGATTATAAAGGCACTTAAACCGAGTAGTAAGGCTTTTCTAGGCATGTGTGACTATAAATGAACTTTTCTTGACAATGGATAGCTTTCGCTCCACGTTTCCCGAGGCAAACAATCAATTACAATCTGTTTTAATCAAAAAATGTAAAAACAATTCAAAATAAATTCAATAATGGGATTATAAAGGCATTTAAACCGAGTAATAAGGCTTTTCTAGGCATGAGTGACTATAAATGAACTTTTCTTGACAATGGATGGCATTCGCTCCATGTTTCCCGAGGCAAACAATCAATTACAATCTGTTTTAATAAAAAAATGTAAAAACAATTCAAAATAAATTCAATAATGGGATTATAAAGGCATTTAAACCGAGTAATAAGGCTTTTCTAGGCTTGAGTGACTATAAATGAACTTTTTTTGACAATGGATGGCTTTTGCCCCATGTTTCTAGAGGTAAACATTCAATTACAATATGTTTTAATCAAAAAATGTAAAACAAATTCAACATAAATTCAATAGTGGGATTATAAAGGCATTTAAACCGAGTAATAAGGCTTTTCTAGGCATGAGTGACTATAAATGAACTTTTCTTGACAATGGATGGCATTCGCTCCATGTTTCCCGAGGCAAACAATCAATTACAATCTGTTTTAATCAAAAAATGTAAAAACAATTCAAAATAAATTCAATAATGGGATTATAAAGGCATTTAAACCGAGTAATAAGGCTTTTCTAGGCTTGATTGACTATAAATGAACTTTTCTTGACAATGGATGGCTTTGGCTCCATGTTTCCCGATGCAAACAATCAATTACAATCTGTTTTAATCAAAAAATGTAAAAACAATTCAAAATAAATTCAATAATGGGATCATAAAGGCATTTAAACCGAGTAATAAGGCTTTTCTAGGCATGAGTGACTATAAATGAACTTTTCTTGACAACAGATGGCTTTCGCTCCACGTTTGCCGAGGCAAACAATCAATTACAATCTGTTTTAATCAAAAAATGTAAAAACAATTCAAAATAAATTCAATAATGGGATTATAAAGGCATTTAAACCGAGTAATAAGGCTTTTCTAGGCATGAGTGACTATAAATGAAATTTTCTTTACAATGGATGGCATTCGCTCCATGTTTCCCGAGGCAAACAATCAATTACAATCTGTTTTAATCAAAAAATGTAAAAACAATTCAAAATAAATTCAATAATGGGATTATAAAGGCATTTAAACCGAGTAATAAGGCTTTTCTAGGCTTGAGTGACTATAAATGAACTTTTTTTGACAATGGATGGCTTTTGCCCCATGTTTCTAGAGGTAAACATTCAATTACAATATGTTTTAATCAAAAAATGTAAAACAAATTCAAAATAAATTCAATAATGGGATTATAAAGGCATTTAAACCGAGTAATAAGGCTTTTCTAGGCATGAGTGACTATAAATGAACTTTTCTTTACAAGGGATGGCATTCGCTCCATGTTTCCCGAGGCAAACAATCAATTACAATCTGTTTTAATCAAGAAATGTAAAAACAATTCAAAATAAATTCAATAATGGGATTATAAAGGCATTTAAACCGAGTAATAAGGCTTTTCTAGGCATGAGTAACTATAAATGAACTTTGCTTGACAACGGATGGCTTTTGCTCCATGTTTCTAGAGGTAAACAATCTATTACAATATGTTTTAATCAAAAAATGTAAAAAAAATTCAAAATAAATTCAATAATGGGATTATAAAGGCATTTAAACCGAGTAATAAGGCTTTTCTAGGCTTGAGTGACTATAAATGAACTTTTCTTGACAATGGATGGCTTTCGCTCCACGTTTCCCGAGGCAAACAATCAATTACAATCTGTTTTAATCAAAAAATGTAAAAACAATTCAAAATAAATTCAATAATGGGATTATAAAGGCATTTAAACCGAGTAATAAGGCTTTTCTAGGCATGAGTGACTATAAATGAACTTTTCCTGACAATGGATGGCATTCGCTCCATGTTTCCCGAGGCAAACAATCAATTACAATCTGTTTTAATCAAAAAATGTAAAAACAATTCAAAATAAATTCAATAATGGGATTATAAAGGCATTTAAACCGAGTAATAAGGCTTTTCTAGGCATGAGTGACTATAAATGAACTTTTCTTGACAATAGATGGCTTTCGCTCCACGTTTCCCGAGGCAAACAATCAATTACAATCTGTTTTAATCAAAAAATATAAAAACAATTCAAAATAAATTCAATAATGGGATTATAAAGGCATTTAAACCGTGTAATAAGGATTTTCTAGGCATGAGTGACTATAAATGAACTTTTCTTGACAACGGATGGCTTTCGCTCCACGTTTCCCGAGGCAAACATTCAATTACAATCTGTTTTAATCAAAAAATGTAAAAACAATTCAGAATAAATTCAATAATGGGATTATAAAGGCATTTAAACCGAGTAATAAGGCTTTTCTGGGCATGAGTGACTATAAATGAACTTTTCTTGACAATGGATGGCATTCGCTCCATGTTTCCCGAGGCAAACAACCAATTACAATCTGTTTTAATCAAAAAATGTAAAAACAATTCAAAATAAATTTAATAATGGGATTATAAAGGCATTTAAACCGAGTAATAAGGCTTTTCTAGGCATGAGTGACTATAAATGAACTTTTCTTGACAATGGATGGCTTTCGCTCCACGTTTCCCGAGGCAAACAATCAATTACAATTTGTTTCAATCAAAAAATGTAAAAAACATTCAAAACAAATTCAATAATGGGATTATAAAGGCACTTAAACCGAGTAATAAGGCTTTTCTAGGCATGTGTGACTATAAATGAACTTTTCTTGACAATGGATAGCTTTCACTACACGTTTCCCGAGGCAAACAATCAATTACAATCTGTTTTAATCAAAAAATGTAAAAACAATTCAAAATAAATTCAATAATGGGATTATAAAGGCATTTAAACCGAGTAATAAGGCTTTTCTAGGCTTGAGTGACTATAAATGAACTTTTTTTGACAATGGATGGCTTTTGCCCCATGTTTCTAGAGGTAAACATTTAATTACAATATGTTTTAATCAAAAAATGTAAAACAAATTCAAAATAAATTCAATAATGGGATTATAAAGGCATTTAAACCGAGTAATAAGGCTTTTCTAGGCATGAGTGACTATAAATGAACTTTTCTTGACAATGGATGGCATTCGCTCCATGTTTCCCGAGGCAAACAATCAATTACAATCTGTTTTAATCAAAAAATGTAAAAACAATTCAAAATAAATTCAATAATGGGATCATAAAGGCATTTAAACCTAGTAATAAGGCTTTTCTAGGCTTGATTGACTATAAATGAACTTTTCTTGACAATGGATGGCTTTTGCTCTATGTTTTTTAGAGGTAAACAATCTATTACAATATGTTTTAATCAAAAAATGTAAAACAAATTCAAAATAAATTCAATAATGGGATTATAAAGGCATTTAAACCGAGTAATAAGGCTTTTCTAGGCATGAGTGACTATAAATGAACTTTTCTTGACAATGGATGGCATTCGCTCCATGTTTCCCGAGGCAAACAATCAATTACAATCTGTTTTAATCAAAAAATGTAAAAACAATTCAAAATAAATTCAATAATGGGATTATAAAGGCATTTAAACCGAGTAATAAGGCTTTTCTAGGCATGAGTGACTATAAATGAACTTTTCTTGACAACGGATGGCTTTCGCTCCACGTTTCCCGAGGCAAACAATCAATTACAATCTGTTTTAATCAAAAAATGTAAAAACAATTCAAAATAAATTCAATAATGGGATTATAAAGGCATTTAAACCGAGTAATAACGCTTTTCTAGGAATGAGTGACTATAAATGAACTTTTCTTGACAATGGATGGCATTCGCTCCATGTTTCCCGAGGCACACAACCAATTACAATCTGTTTTAATCCAAAAATGTAAAAACAATTGAAAATAAATTCAATAATGTGATTATAAAGGCATTTAAACCGAGTAATAAGGCTTTTCTAGGCTTGATTGACTATAAATGAACTTTTGTTGACAACGGATGGCTTTCGCTCCACGTTTCCCGAGGCAAACAATCAATTACAATCTGTTTTAATCAAAAAATGTAAAAACAATTCAAAATAAATTCAATAATGGGATTATAAAGGCATTTAAACCGAGTAATAAGGCTTTTCTAGGCATGAGTGACTATAAATGAACTTTTCTTGACAATGGATGGCATTCGCTCCATGTTTCCCGAGGCAAACAATCAATTACAATCTGTTTTAATCAAAAAATGTAAAAACAATTCAAAATAAATTCAATAATGGGATCATAAAGGCATTTAAACCGAGTAATAAGGCTTTTCTAGGCTTGATTGACTATAAATGAACTTTTCTTGACAATGGATGGCTTTTGCTCTATGTTTCTAGAGGTAAACAATCTATTACAATATGTTTTAATCAAAAAATGTAAAACAAATTCAAAATAAATTCAATAATGGGATTATAAAGGCATTTAAACCGAGTAATAAGGCTTTTCTACGCATGGGTGACTATAAATGAACTTTTCTTGACAACGGATGGCTTTCGCTCCACGTTTCCCGAGGCAAACAATCAATTACAATCTGTTTTAATCAAAAAATGTAAAAACAATTCAAAATAAATTCAATAATGGGATTATAAAGGCATTTAAACCGAGTAATAAGGCTTTTCTAGGCATGAGTGACTATAAATGAACTTTTCTTGACAATGGATGGCATTCGATCCATGTTTCCCGAGGCAAACAATCAATTACAATCTGTTTTAATCAAAAAATGTAAAAACAATTCAAAATAAATTCAATAATGGGATTTTAAAGGCATTTAAACCGAGTAATAAGGCTTTTCTAGGCTTGAGTGACTATAAATGAACTTTTGTTGACAACGGATGGCTTTCGCTCCACGTTTCCCGAGGCAAACAATCAATTACAATCTGTTTTAATCAAAAAATGTAAAAACAATTCAAAATAAATTCAATAATGGGATTATAAAGGCATTTAAACCGAGTAATAAGGCTTTTCTAGGCATGAGTGACTATAAATGAACTTTTCTTGACAATGGATGGCATTCGCTCCATGTTTCCCGAGGCAAACAATCAATTACAATCTGTTTTAATCAAAAAATGTAAAAACAATTCAAAATAAATTCAATAATGGGATTATAAAGGCATTTAAACCGAGTAATAAGGCTTTTCTAGGCTTGATTGACTATAAATGAACTTTTCTTGACAATGGATGGCTTTGGCTCCATGTTTCTAGAGGTAAACAATCTATTACAATATGTTTTAATCAAAAAATGTAAAAAATATCAAAATAAATTCAATAATGGGATTATAAAGGCATTTAAACCGAGTAATAAGGCTTTTCTAGGCATGAGTGACTATAAATGAACTTTTCTTGACAACGGATGGCTTTCGCTCCACGTTTCCCGAGGCAAACAATCAATTACAATCTGTTTTAATCAAAAAATGTAAAAACAATTCAAAATAAATTCAATAATGGGATTATAAAGGCATTTAAACCGAGTAATAAGGCTTTTCTAGGCATGAGTGACTATAAATGAACTTTTCTTGACAATGGATGGCATTCGCTCCATGTTTCCCGAGGGAAACAACCAATTACAATCTGTTTTAATCAAAAAATGTAAAAACAATTGAAAATAAATTCAATAACGGGATTATAAAGGCATTTAAACCGAGTAATAAGGCTCTTCTAGGCTTGATTGACTATAAATGAACTTTTCTTGACAATGGATGGCATTCGCTCCATGTTTCTAGAGGTAAACAATCTATTACAATATGTTTTAATCAAAAAATGTAAAAAAAATTCAAAATAAATTCAATAATGGGATTATAAAGGCATTTAAACCGTGTAATAAGGCTTTTCTAGGCATGAGTGACTATAAATGAACTTTTCTTGACAACGGATGGCTTTCGCTCCACGTTTCCCGAGGCAAACAATCAATTACAATCTGTTTTAATCAAAAAATGTAAAAACAATTCAAAATAAATTCAATAATGGGATTATAAAGGCATTTAAACCGAGTAATAAGGCTTTTCTAGGCATGAGTGACTATAAATGAACTTTTCTTGACAATGGATGGCATTCGCTCCATGTTTCCCGAGGCAAACAATCAATTACAATCTGTTTTAATCAAAAAATGTAAAAACAATTCAAAATAAATTCAATAATGGGATCATAAAGGCATTTAAACCGAGTAATAAGGCTTTTCTAGGCTTGATTGACTATAAATGAACTTTCCTTGACAATGGATGGCTTTTGCTCCATGTTTCTAGAGGTAAACAATCTATTACAATATGTTTTAATAAAAAAATGTAAAAAAAATTCAAAATAAATTCAATAATGGGATTATAAAGGCACTTAAACCGAGTAATAAGGCTTTTCTAGGCATGAGTGACTATAAATGAACTTTTCTTGACAATGGATGGCATTCGCTCCATGTTTCCCGAGGCAAACAATCAATTACAATCTGTTTTAATCAAAAAATGTAAAAACAATTCAAAATAAATTCAATAATGGGATTATAAAGGCATTTAAACCGAGTAATAAGGCTTTTCTAGGCTTGAGTGACTATAAATGAACTTTTTTTGACAATGGATGGCTTTTGCCCCATGTTTCTAGAGGTAAACATTCAATTACAATATGTTTTAATCAAAAAATGTAAAACAAATTCAAAATAAATTCAATAATGGGATTATAAAGGCATTTAAACCGAGTAATAAGGCTTTTCTAGGCATGAGTGACTATAAATGAACTTTTCTTGACAATGGATGGCATTCGCTCCTTGTTTCCCGAGGCAAACAATCAATTACAATATGTTTTAATCAAAAAATGTAAAAACAATTCAAAATAAATTCAATAATGGGATTATAAAGGCATTTAAACCGAGTAATAACGCTTTTCTAGGAATGAGTGACTATAAATGAACTTTTCTTGACAATGGATGGCATTCGCTCCTTGTTTCCCGAGGCAAACAATCAATTACAATATGTTTTAATAAAAAAATGTAAAAAAAATTCAAAATAAATTCAATAATGGGATTATAAAGGCACTTAAACCGAGTAATAAGGCTTTTCTAGGCATGAGTGACTATAAATGAACTTTTCTTGACAACGGATGGCTTTCGCTCCACGTTTCCCGAGGCAAACAATCAATTACAATCTGCTTTAATCAAAAAATGTAAAAACAATTCAAAATAAATTCAATAATGGGATTATAAAGGCATTTAAACCGAGTAATAAGGCTTTTCTAGGCTTGATTGACTATAAATGAACTTTTCTTGACAATGGATGGCTTTGGCTCCATGTTTCCCGATGCAAACAATCAATTACAATCTGTTTTAATCAAAAAATGTAAAAACAATTCAAAATAAATTCAATAATGGGATCATAAAGGCATTTAAACCGAGTAATAAGGCTTTTCTAGGCTTGATTGACTATAAATGAACTTTTCTTGACAATGGATGGCTTTTGCTCCATGTTTCTAGAGGTAAACAATCTATTACAATATGTTTTAATCAAAAAATGTAAAAAAAATTCAAAATAAATTCAATAATGGGATTATAAAGGCATTTAAACCGAGTAATAAGGCTTTTCTAGGCATGAGTGACTATAAATGAACTTTTCTTGACAATGGATGGCATTCGCTCCATGTTTCCCGAGGCAAACAATCAATTACAATCTGTTTTAATCAAAAAATGTAAAAACAATTCAAAATAAATTCAATAATGGGATTATAAAGGCATTTAAACCGAGTAATAAGGCTTTTCTAGGCTTGAGTGACTATAAATGAACTTTTTTTGACAATGGATGGCTTTTGCCCCATGTTTCTAGAGGTAAACATTCAATTACAATATGTTTTAATCAAAAAATGTAAAAAAATTCAAAATAAATTCAATAATGGGATTATAAAGGCATTTAAACCGAGTATTAAGGCTTTTCTAGGCATGAGTGACTATAAATAAACTTTTCTTGACAACAGATGGCTTTCGCTCCAAGTTTCCCGAGGCAAACAATCAATTAGAATCTGCTTTAATCAAAAAATGTAAAAACAATTCAAAATAAATTCAATAATGGGATTATAAAGGCATTTAAACCGAGTAATAAGGCTTTTCTAGGCATGAGTGACTATAAATGAACTTTTCTTGACAATGGATGGCATTCGCTCCATGTTTCCCGAGGCAAACAATCAATTACAATCTGTTTTAATCAAAAAATGTAAAAACAATTCAAAATAAATTCAATAATGGGATTATAAAGGCATTTAAACCGAGTAATAAGGCTTTTCTAGGCTTGATTGACTATAAATGAACTTTTCTTGACAATGGATGGCTTTGGCTCCATGTTTCCCGATGCAAACAATCAATTACAACCTGTTTTAATCAAAAAATGTAAAAACAATTCAAAATAAATTCAATAATGGGATCATAAAGGCATTTAAACCGAGTAATAAGGCTTTTCTAGGCTTGATTGACTATAAATGAACTTTTCTTGACAATGGATGGCTTTTGCTCCATGTTTCTAGAGGTAAACAATCTATTACAATATGTTTTAATCAAAAAATGTAAAAAAAATTCAAAATAAATTCAATAATGGGATTATAAAGGCATTTAAACCGAGTAATAAGGCTTTTCTAGGCATGAGTGACTATAAATGAACTTTTCTTGACAATGGATGGCATTCGCTCCATGTTTCCCGAGGCAAACAATCAATTACAATCTGTTTTAATCAAAAAATGTAAAAACAATTCAAAATAAATTCAATAATGGGATTATAAAGGCATTTAAACCGAGTAATAAGGCTTTTCTAGGCTTGAGTGACTATAAATGAACTTTTTTTGACAATGGATGGCTTTTGCCCCATGTTTCTAGAGGTAAACATTCAATTACAATATGTTTTAATCAAAAAATGTAAAACAAATTCAAAATAAATTCAATAATGGGATTATAAAGGCATTTAAACCGAGTAATAAGGCTTTTCTAGGCATGAGTGACTATAAATGAACTTTTCTTGACAATGGATGGCATTCGCTCCATGTTTCCCGAGGCAAACAATCAATTACAATCTGCTTTAATCAAAAAATGTAAAAACAATTCAAAATAAATTCAATAATGGGATCATAAAGGCATTTAAACCGAGTAATAAGGCTTTTCTAGGCTTGATTGACTATAAATGAACTTTTCTTGACAATGGATGGCTTTTGCTCTATGTTTCTAGAGGTAAACAATCTATTACAATATGTTTTAATCAAAAAATGTAAAACAAATTCAAAATAAATTCAATAATGGGATTATAAAGGCATTTAAACCGAGTAATAAGGCTTTTCTACGCATGGGTGACTATAAATGAACTTTTCTTGACAACGGATGGCTTTCGCTCCACGTTTCCCGAGGCAAACAATCAATTACAATCTGTTTTAATCAAAAAATGTAAAAACAATTCAAAATAAATTCAATAATGGGATTATAAAGGCATTTAAACCGAGTAATAAGGCTTTTCTAGGCATGAGTGACTATAAATGAACTTTTCTTGACAATGGATGGCATTCGCTCCATGTTTCCCGAGGCAAACAACCAATTACAATCTGTTTTAATCAAAAAATGTAAAAACAATTCAAAATAAATTCAATAATGGGATTATAAAGGCATTTAAACCGAGTAATAAGGCTTTTCTAGGCATGAGTGACTATAAATGAACTTTTCTTGACAATGGATGGCATTCGCTCCATGTTTCCCGAGGCAAACAACCAATTACAATCTGTTTTAAGAAAAAAATGTAAAAACAATTCAAAATAAATTCAATAATGGGATTATAAAGGCATTTAAACCGAGTAATAAGGCTTTGCTAGGCATGAGTGACTATAAATGAACTTTTCTTGACAATGGATGGCTTTCGCTCCAAGTATCCCGAGGCAAACATTCAATTAGAATCTGTTTTAATAAAAAAATGTAAAAAAAATTCAAAATAAATTCAATAATGGGATTATAAAGGCATTTAAACCGAGTAATAAGGCTTTTCTAGGCTTGATTGACTATAAATGAACTTTTCTTGACAATGGATGGCATTCGCTCCATGTTTCCCGAGGCAAACAACCAATTACAATCTGTTTTAAGAAAAAAATGTAAAAACAATTCAAAATAAATTCAATAATGGGATTATAAAGGCATTTAAACCGAGTAATAAGGCTTTGCTAGGCATGAGTGACTATAAATGAACTTTTCTTGACAATGGATGGCTTTCGCTCCAAGTATCCCGAGGCAAACATTCAATTAGAATCTGTTTTAATAAAAAAATGTAAAAAAAATTCAAAATAAATTCAATAATGGGATTACAAAGGCATTTAAACCGAGTAATAAGGCTTTTCTAGGCTTGATTGACTATAAATGAACTTTTCTTGACAATGGATGGCTTTGGCTCCATGTTTCTAGAGGTAAACAATCTATTACAATATGTTTTAATCAAAAAATGTAAAAAAAATTCAAAATAAATTCAATAATGGGATTATAAAGGCATTTAAACCGAGTAATAAGGCTTTTCTAGGAATGAGTGACTATAAATGAACTTTTCTTGACAACGGATGGCTTTCGCTCCACGTTTCCCGAGGCAAGCAATCAATTACAATCTGTTTTAATCAAAAAATATAAAAACAATTCAAAATAAATTCAATAATGGGATTATAAAGGCATTTAAACCGAGTAATAAGGATTTTCTAGGCTTGATTGACTATAAATGAACTTTTCTTGACAATGGATGGCTTTGGCTCCATGTTTCTAGAGGTAAACAATCTATTACAATATGTTTTAATCAAAAAATGTAAAAAAAATTCAAAATAAATTCAATAATGGGATTATAAAGGCATTTAAACCGAGTAATAAGGCTTTTCTAGGCATGGGTGACTATAAATGAACTTTTCTTGACAACGGATGGCTTTCGCTCCACGTTTCCCGAGGCAAACAATCAATTACAATCTGTTTTAATCAAAAAATGTAAAAACAATTCAAAATAAATTCAATAATGGGATTATAAAGGCATTTAAACCGAGTAATAAGGCTTTTCTAGGCATGAGTGACTATAAATGAACTTTTCTTGACAATGGATGGCATTCGCTCCATGTTTCCCGAGGCAAACAACCAATTACAATCTGTTTTAATCAAAAAATGTAAAAACAATTCAAAATAAATTCAATAATGGGATTATAAAGGCATTTAAACCGAGTAATAAGGCTTTTCTAGGCTTGATTGACTATAAATGAACTTTTCTTGACAATGGATGGCTTTGGCTCCATGTTTCTAGAGGTAAACAATCTATTACAATATGTTTTAATCAAAAAATGTAAAAAAATTCAAAATAAATTCAATAATGGGATTATAAAGGCATTTAAACCGAGTAATAAGGCTTTTCTACGCATGAGTGACTATAAATGAACTTTTCTTGACAACGGATGGCTTTCGCTCCACGTTTCCCGAGGCAAACAATCAATTACAATCTGCTTTAATCAAAAAATGTAAAAACAATTCAAAATAAATTCAATAATGGGATTATAAAGGCATTTAAACCGAGTAATAAGGCTTTTCTAGGCATGAGTGACTATAAATGAACTTTTCTTGACAATGGATGGCATTCGCTCCATGTTTCCCGAGGCAAACAATCAATTACAATCTGTTTTAATCAAAAAATGTAAAAACAATTCAAAATAAATTCAATAATGGGATTATAAAGGCATTTAAACCGAGTAATAAGGCTTTTCTAGGCATGAGTGACTATAAATGAACTTTTCTTGACAATGGATGGCATTCGCTCCATGTTTCCCGAGGCAAACAACCAATTACAATCTGTTTTAATCAAAAAATGTAAAAACAATTCAAAATAAATTCAATAATGGGATTATAAAGGCATTTAAACCGAGTAATAAGGCTTTTCTAGGCTTGATTGACTATAAATGAACTTTTCTTGACAATGGATGGCTTTGGCTCCATGTTTCTAGAGGTAAACAATCTATTACAATATGTTTTAATCAAAAAATGTAAAAAAATTCAAAATAAATTCAATAATGGGATTATAAAGGCATTTAAACCGAGTAATAAGGCTTTTCTAGGCATGAGTGACTATAAATGAACTTTTCTTGACAACGGATGGCTTTCGCTCCACGTTTCCCGAGGCAAACAATCAATTACAATCTGCTTTAATCAAAAAATGTAAAAACAATTCAAAATAAATTCAATAATGGGATTATAAAGGCATTTAAACCGAGTAATAAGGCTTTTCTAGGCATGAGTGACTATAAATGAACTTTTCTTGACAGTGGATGGCATTCGCTCCATGTTTCCCGAGGCAAACAATCAATTACAATCTGTTTTAATCAAAAAATGTAAAAACAATTCAAAATAAATTCAATAATGGGATTATAAAGGCATTTAAACCGAGTAATAAGGCTTTTCTAGGCTTGATTGACTATAAATGAACTTTTCTTGACAATGGATGGCTTTGGCTCCATGTTTCTAGAGGTAAACAATCTATTACAATATGTTTTAATCAAAAAATGTAAAAAAATTCAAAATAAATTCAATAATGGGATTATAAAGGCATTTAAACCGAGTAATAAGGCTTTTCTACGCATGAGTGACTATAAATGAACTTTTCTTGACAACGGATGGCTTTCGCTCCACGTTTCCCGAGGCAAACAGTCAATTACAATCTGCTTTAATCAAAAAATGTAAAAACAATTCAAAATAAATTCAATAATGGGATTATAAAGGCATTTAAACCGAGTAATAAGGCTTTTCTAGGCATGAGTGACTATAAATGAACTTTTCTTGACAATGGATGGCATTCGCTCCATGTTTCCCGAGGCAAACAATCAATTACAATCTGTTTTAATCAAAAAATGTAAAAACAATTCAAAATAAATTCAATAATGGGATTATAAAGGCATTTAAACCGAGTAATAAGGCTTTTCTAGGCATGAGTGACTATAAATGAACTTTTCTTGACAATGGATGGCATTCGCTCCATGTTTCCCGAGGCAAACAACCAATTACAATCTGTTTTAATCAAAAAATGTAAAAACAATTCAAAATAAATTCAATAATGGGATTATAAAGGCATTTAAACCGAGTAATAAGGCTTTTCTAGGCTTGATTGACTATAAATGAACTTTTCTTGACAATGGATGGCTTTGGCTCCATGTTTCTAGAGGTAAACAATCTATTACAATATGTTTTAATCAAAAAATGTAAAAAAATTCAAAATAAATTCAATAATGGGATTATAAAGGCATTTAAACCGAGTAATAAGGCTTTTCTAGGCATGAGTGACTATAAACGAACTTTTCTTGACAACGGATGGCTTTCGCTCCACGTTTCCCGAGGCAAACAATCAATTACAATCTGCTTTAATCAAAAAATGTAAAAACAATTCAAAATAAATTCAATAATGGGATTATAAAGGCATTTAAACCGAGTAATAAGGCTTTTCTAGGCATGAGTGACTATAAATGAACTTTTCTTGACAGTGGATGGCATTCGCTCCATGTTTCCCGAGGCAAACAATCAATTACAATCTGTTTTAATCAAAAAATGTAAAAACAATTCAAAATAAATTCAATAATGGGATTATAAAGGCATTTAAACCGAGTAATAAGGCTTTTCTAGGCTTGATTGACTATAAATGAACTTTTCTTGACAATGGATGGCTTTGGCTCCATGTTTCCCGATGCAAACAATCAATTACAATCTGTTTTAATCAAAAAATGTAAAAACAATTCAAAATAAATTCAATAATGGGATCATAAAGGCATTTAAACCGAGTAATAAGGCTTTTCTAGGCTTGATTGACTATAAATGAACTTTTCTTGACAATGGATGGCTTTTGCTCCATGTTTCTAGAGGTAAACAATCTATTACAATATGTTTTAATCAAAAAATGTAAAAAAAATTCAAAATAAATTCAATAATGGGATTATAAAGGCATTTAAACCGAGTAATAAGGCTTTTCTAGGCATGAGTGACTATAAATGAACTTTTCTTGACAATGGATGGCATTCGCTCCATGTTTCCCGAGGCAAACAATCAATTACAATCTGTTTTAATCAAAAAATGTAAAAACAATTCAAAATAAATTCAATAATGGGATTATAAAGGCATTTAAACCGAGTAATAAGGCTTTTCTAGGCTTGAGTGACTATAAATGAACTTTTTTTGACAATGGATGGCTTTTGCCCCATGTTTCTAGAGGTAAACATTTAATTACAATATGTTTTAATCAAAAAATGTAAAACAAATTCAAAATAAATTCAATAATGGGATTATAAAGGCATTTAAACCGAGTAATAAGGCTTTTCTAGGCATGAGTGACTATAAATGAACTTTTCTTGACAATGGATGGCATTCGCTCCATGTTTCCCGAGGCAAACAATCAATTACAATCTGTTTTAATCAAAAAATGTAAAAACAATTCAAAATAAATTCAATAATGGGATCATAAAGGCATTTAAACAGAGTAATAAGGCTTTTCTAGGCTTGATTGACTATAAATGAACTTTTCTTGACAATGGATGGCTTTTGCTCTATGTTTCTAGAGGTAAACAATCTATTACAATATGTTTTAATCAAAAAATGTAAAACAAATTCAAAATAAATTCAATAATGGGATTATAAAGGCATCTAAACCGAGTAATAAGGCTTTTCTAGGCATTAGTGACTATAAATGAACTATTCTTGACAATGGATGGCTTTTGCTCCAAGTTTCCTGAGGTAAACAATCGATTACAATCTGTTTTAATCAAAAAATGTAAAAAAAATTCAAAATAAACTCAATAATGGGATTATAAAGGCATTTAAACCGAGTAATAAGGCTTTTCTAGGCATGAGTGACTATAAATGAACTTTTGTTGACAATGGATGGCTTTCGCTCCACGTTCCCGAGGCAAACAATCAATTACAATCTGTTTTAATCAAAAAATGTAAAAAACATTCAAAATAAATTCAATAATGGGATTATAAAGGCATTTAAACCGAGTAATAAGGCTTTTCTAGGCATGAGTGACTATAAATGAACTTTTCTTGACAATGGATGGCTTTCGCTCCAAGTATCCCGAGGCAAACATTCAATTAGAATCTGTTTTAATAAAAAAATGTAAAAAAAATTCAAAATAAATTCAATAATGGGATTATAAAGGCATTTAAACCGAATAATAAGGCTTTTCTAGGCATGAGTGACTATAAATGAACTTTTCTTGACAATGGATGGCTTTCGCTCCACGTTTTCCGAGGCAAACAATCAATTACAATCTGTTTTAATCAAAAAATGTAAAAAAAATTCAAAATAAATTCAATAATGGGATTATAAAGGCATTTAAACCGAGTAATAAGGCTTTTCTAGGCATGAGTGACTATAAATGAACTTTTCTTGACAATGGATGGCATTCGCTCCATGTTTCCCGAGGCAAACAATCAATTACAATCTGTTTTAATCAAAATATGTAAAAACAATTCAAAATAAATTCAATAATGGGATTATAAAGGCATTTAAACCGAGTAATAAGGCTTTTCTAGGCTTGATTGACTATAAATGAACTTTTCTTGACAATGGATGGCTTTGGCTCCATGTTTCCCGATGCAAACAATCAATTACAATCTGTTTTAATCAAAAAATGTAAAAACAATTCAAAATAAATTCAATAATGGGATCATAAAGGCATTTAAACCGAGTAATAAGGCTTTTCTAGGCTTGATTGACTATAAATGAACTTTTCTTGACAATGGATGGCTTTTGCTCCATGTTTCTAGAGGTAAACAATCTATTACAATATGTTTTAATCAAAAAATGTAAAAAAAATTCAAAATAAATTCAATAATGGGATTATAAAGGCATTTAAACCGAGTAATAAGGCTTTTCAAGGCATGAGTGACTATAAATGAACTTTTCTTGAGAATGGATGGCATTCGCTCCATGTTTCCCGAGGCAAACAATCAATTACAATCTGTTTTAATCAAAAAATGTAAAAACAATTCAAAATAAATTCAATAATGGGATTATAAAGGCATTTAAACCGAGTAATAAGGCTTTTCTAGGCTTGAGTGACTATAAATGAACTTTTTTTGACAATGGATGGCTTTTGCCCCATGTTTCTAGAGGTAAACATTTAATTACAATATGTTTTAATCAAAAAATGTAAAACAAATTGAAAATAAATTCAATAATGGGATTATAAAGGCATTTAAACCGAGTAATAAGGCTTTTCTAGGCATGAGTGACTATAAATGAACTTTTCTTGACAATGGATGGCATTCGCTCCATGTTTCCCGAGGCAAACAATCAATTACAATCTGTTTTAATCAAAAAATGTAAAAACAATTCAAAATAAATTCAATAATGGGATCATAAAGGCATTTAAACCGAGTAATAAGACTTTTCTAGGCTTGATTGACTATAAATGAACTTTTCTTGACAATGGATGGCTTTTGCTCTATGTTTCTAGAGGTAGACAATCTATTACAATATGTTTTAATCAAAAAATGTAAAACAAATTCAAAATAAATTCAATAATGGGATTATAAAGGCATCTAAACCGAGTAATAAGGCTTTTCTAGGCATTAGTGACTATAAATGAACTATTCTTGACAATGGATAGCTTTTGCTCCAAGTTTCCTGAGGTAAACAATCGATTACAATCTGTTTTAATCAAAAAATGTAAAAAAAATTCAAAATAAACTCAATAATGGGATTATAAAGGCATTTAAACCGAGTAATAAGGCTTTTCTAGGCATGAGTGACTATAAATGAACTTTTGTTGACAATGGATGGCTTTCGCTCCACGTTCCCGAGGCAAACAATCAATTACAATCTGTTTTAATCAAAAAATGTAAAAAACATTCAAAATAAATTCAATAATGGGATTATAAAGGCATTTAAACCGAGTAATAAGGCTTTTCTAGGCATGAGTGACTATAAATGAACTTTTCTTGACAATGGATGGCTTTCGCTCCAAGTATCCCGAGGCAAACATTCAATTAGAATCTGTTTTAATAAAAAAATGTAAAAAAAATTCAAAATAAATTCAATAATGGGATTATAAAGGCATTTACACCGAATAATAAGGCTTTTCTAGGCATGAGTGACTATAAATGAACTTTTCTTGACAATGGATGGCTTTCGCTCCACGTTTTCCGAGGCAAACAATCAATTACAATCTGTTTTAATCAAAAAATGTAAAAAAAATTCAAAATAAATTCAATAATGGGATTATAAAGGCATTTAAACCGAGTAATAAGGCTTTTCTAGGCATGAGTGACTATGAATGAACTTTTCTTGACAATGGATGGCTTTCGCTCCATGTTTCCCGAGGCAAACAATCAATTACAATCTGTTTTAATCAAAAAATGTAAAAAAAATTCAAAATAAATTCAATAATGGGATTATAAAGGCATTTAAACCGAGTAATAAGGCTTTTCTAGGCATGAGTGACTATGAATGAACTTTTCTTGACAATGGATGGCATTCGCTCCATGTTTCCCGAGGCAAACAATCAATTACAATCTGTTTTAATCAAAAAATGTAAAAACAATTCAAAATAAATTCAATAATGGGATCATAAAGGCATTTAAACCGAGTAATAAGGCTTTTCTAGGCTTGATTGACTATAAATGAACTTTTCTTGACAATGGATGGCTTTTGCTCCATGTTTCTAGAGGTAAACAATCTATTACAATATGTTTTAATCAAAAAATGTAAAAAAAATTCAAAATAAATTCAATAATAGGATTATAAAGGCATTTAAACCGAGTAATAAGGCTTTTCTAGGCATGAGTGACTATAAATGAACTTTTCTTGACAATGGATGGCATTCGCTCCATGTTTCCCGAGGCAAACAATCAATTACAATCTGTTTTAATCAAAAAATGTAAAAACAATTCAAAATAAATTCAATAATGGGATTATAAAGGCATTTAAACCGAATAATAAGGCTTTTCTAGGCTTGAGTGACTATAAATGAACTTTTTTTGACAATGGATGGCTTTTGCCCCATGTTTCTAGAGGTAAACATTTAATTACAATATGTTTTAATCAAAAAATGAAAAATAAATTCAAAATAAATTCAATAATGGGATTATAAAGGCATTTAAATCGAGTAATAAGGCTTTTCTAGGCATGAGTGACTATAAATGAACTTTTCTTGACAACGGATGGCTTTCGCTCCACGTTTCCCGAGGCAAACAATCAATTACAATCTGTTTTAATCAAAAAATGTAAAAACAATTCAAAATAAATTCAATAATGGGATTATAAAGGCATTTAAACCGAGTAATAAGGATTTTCTAGGCATGAGTGACTATAAAAGAACTTTTCTTGACAACGGATGGCTTTCGCTCCACGTTTCCCGAGGCAAACAATCAATTACAATCTGTTTTAATCAAAAAATGTAAAAACAATTCAAAATAAATTCAATAATGGGATTATAAAGGCATTTAAACCGAGTAATAAGGCTTTTCTAGGCATGAGTGACTATAAATGAACTTTTCTTGACAATGGATGGCTTTTGCTCTATGTTTCTAGAGGTAAACAATCTATTACAATATGTTTTAATCAAAAAATGTAAAAAAAATTCAAAATAAATTCAATAATGGGATTATAAAGGCATCTAAACCGAGTAATAAGGCTTTTCTAGGCATTAGTGACTATAAATGAACTATTCTTGACAATGGATGGCTTTTGCTCCAAGTTTCCCAAAGTAAACAATCGATTACAATCTGTTTTAATCAAAAAATGTAAAAAAAATTCAAAATAAACTCAATAATGGGATTATAAAGGCATTTAAACCGAGTAATAAGGCTTTTCTAGGCATGAGTGACTATAAATGAACTTTTGTTGACAATGGATGGCTTTCGCTCCACGTTCCCGAGGCAAACAATCAATTACAATCTGTTTTAATCAAAAAATGTAAAAAACATTCAAAATAAATTCAATAATGGGATTATAAAGGCATTTAAACCGAGTAATAAGGCTTTTCTAGGCTTGATTGACTATAAATGAACTTTTCTTGACAATGGATGGCTTTGGCTCCATGTTTCTAGAGGTAAACAATCTATTACAATTTGGTTTAATCAAAAAATGTACAAAAAATTCAAAATAAATTCAATAATGGGATTATAAAGGCATTTAAACCGAGTAATAAGGCTTTTCTAGGCATGAGTGACTATAAATGAACTTTTCATGACAATGGATGGCTTTCGCTCCACGTTTCCCGAGGCAAACAATCAATTACAATCTGTTTTAATCAAAAAATGTAAAAACAATTCAAAATAAATTCAATAATGGGATTATAAAGGCATTTAAACCGAGTAATAAGGCTTTTCTAGGCATGAGTGACTATAAATGAACTTTTCTTGACAATGGATGGCATTCGCTCCATGTTTCCCGAGGCAAACAATCCATTACAATCTGTTTTAATCAAAAAATGTAAAAACAATTCAAAATAAATTCAATAATGGGATTATAAAGGCATTTAAACCGAGTAAGAAGGCTTTTCTAGGCTTGATTGACTATAAATGAACTTTTCTTGACAATGGATGGCTTTGGCTCCATGTTTCTAGAGGTAAACAATCTATTACAATATGTTTTAATCAAAAATGTAAAAAAAATTCAAAATAAATTCAATAATGGGATTATAAAGGCATTTAAACCGAGTAATAAGGCTTTTCTAGGCATGAGTGACTATAAATGAACTTTTCTTGACAACGGATGGCTTTCGCTCCACGTTTCCCGAGGCAAACAATCAATTACAATCTGTTTTAATCAAAAAATGTAAAAACAATTCAAAATAAATTCAATAATGGGATTATAAAGGCATTTAAACCGAGTAATAAGGCTTTTCTAGGCATGAGTGACTATAAATGAACTTTTCTTGACAATGGATGGCATTCGCTCCATGTTTCCCGAGGCAAACAATCAATTACAATCTGTTTTAATCAAAAAATGTAAAAACAATTCAAAATAAATTCAATAATGGGATTATAAAGGCATTTAAACCGAGTAATAAGGCTTTTCTAGGCTTGATTGACTATAAATGAACTTTTCTTGACAATGGATGGCTTTGGCTCCATGTTTCTAGAGGTAAACAATCTATTACAATATGTTTTAATCAAAAAATGTCAAAAAAATTCAAAATAAATTCAATAATGGGATTATAAAGGCATTTAAACCGAGTAATAAGGCTTTTCTAGGCATGAGTGACTATAAATGAACTTTTCCTGACAATGGATGGCTTTCGCTCCACGTTTCCCGAGGCAAACAATCAATTACAATCTTTTTTAATCAAAAAATGTAAAAACAATTCAAAATAAATTCAATAATGGGATTATAAAGGCATTTAAACCGAGTAATAAGGCTTTTCTAGGCATGAGTGACTATAAATGAACTTTTCTTGACAATGGATGGCATTCGCACCATGTTTCCCGAGGCAAACAATCAATTACAATCTGTTTTAATCAAAAAATGTAAAAACAATTCAAAATAAATTCAATAATGGGATTATAAAGGCATGTAAACCGAGTAATAAGGCTTTTCTAGGCTTGATTGACTATAAATGAACTTTTCTTGACAATGGATGGCTTTGGCTCCATGTTTCTAGAGGTAAACAATCTATTACAATATGTTTTAATCAAAAAATGTAAAAAAAATTCAAAATAAATTCAATAATGGGATTATAAAGGCATTTAAACCGAGTAATGAGGCTTTTCTAGGCATGAGTGACTATAAATGAACTTTTCCTGACAATGGATGGCTTTCGCTCCATGTTTCCCGAGGCAAACAATCAATTACAATCTGTTTTAATCAAAAAATGTAAAAACAATTCAAAATAAATTCAATAATGGGATTATAAAGGCATTTAAACCGAGTAATAAGGCTTTTCTAGGCTTGATTGACTATAAATGAACTTTTCTTGACAATGGATGGCTTTGGCTCCATGTTTCTAGAGGTAAACAATCTATTACAATATGTTTTAATCAAAAAATGTCAAAAAAATTCAAAATAAATTCAATAATGGGATTATAAAGGCATTTAAACCGAGTAATAAGGCTTTTCTAGGCATGAGTGACAATAAATGAACTTTTCCTGACAATGGATGGCTTTCGCTCCACGTTTCCCGAGGCAAACAATCAATTACAATCTGTTTTAATCAAAAAATGTAAAAACAATTCAAAATAAATTCAATAATGGGATTATAAAGGCATTTAAACCGAGTAATAAGGCTTTTCTAGGCATGAGTGACTATAAATGAACTTTTCTTGACAACGGATGGCTTTCGCTCCACGTTTCCCGAGGCAAACAATCTATTACAATCTGTTTTAATCAAAAAATGTAAAAACAATTCAAAATAAATTCAATAATGGGATTATAAAGGCATGTAAACCGAGTAATAAGGCTTTTCTAGGCTTGATTGACTATAAATGAACTTTTCTTGACAATGGATGGCTTTGGCTCCATGTTTCTAGAGGTAAACAATCTATTACAATATGTTTTAATCAAAAAATGTAAAAAAAATTCAAAATAAATTCAATAATGGGATTATAAAGGCATTTAAACCGAGTAATAAGGATTTTCTAGGCATGAGTGACTATAAAAGAACTTTTCTTGACAACGGATGGCTTTCGCTCCACGTTTCCCGAGGCAAACAATCAATTACAATCTGTTTTAATCAAAAAATGTAAAAACAATTCAAAATAAATTCAATAATGGGATTATAAAGGCATGTAAACCGAGTAATAAGGCTTTTCTAGGCTTGATTGACTATAAATGAACTTTTCTTGACAATGGATGGCTTTGGCTCCATGTTTCTAGAGGTAAACAATCTATTACAATATGTTTTAATCAAAAAATGTCAAAAAAATTCAAAATAAATTCAATAATGGGATTATAAAGGCATTTAAACCGAGTAATAAGGCTTTTCTAGGCATGAGTGACTATAAATGAACTTTTCCTGACAATGGATGGCTTTCGCTCCATGTTTCCCGAGGCAAACAATCAATTACAATCTGTTTTAATCAAAAAATGTAAAAACAATTCAAAATAAATTCAATAATGGGATTATAAAGGCATTTAAACCGAGTAATAAGGCTTTTCTAGGCTTGATTGACTATAAATGAACTTTTCTTGACAATGGATGGCTTTGGCTCCATGTTTCTAGAGGTAAACAATCTATTACAATATGTTTTAATCAAAAAATGTCAAAAAAATTCAAAATAAATTCAATAATGGGATTATAAAGGCATTTAAACCGAGTAATAAGGCTTTTCTAGGCATGAGTGACAATAAATGAACTTTTCCTGACAATGGATGGCTTTCGCTCCACGTTTCCCGAGGCAAACAATCAATTACAATCTGTTTTAATCAAAAAATGTAAAAACAATTCAAAATAAATTCAATAATGGGATTATAAAGGCATTTAAACCGAGTAATAAGGCTTTTCTAGGCATGAGTGACTATAAATGAACTTTTCTTGACAACGGATGGCTTTCGCTCCACGTTTCCCGAGGCAAACAATCTATTACAATCTGTTTTAATCAAAAAATGTAAAAACAATTCAAAATAAATTCAATAATGGGATTATAAAGGCATGTAAACCGAGTAATAAGGCTTTTCTAGGCTTGATTGACTATAAATGAACTTTTCTTGACAATGGATGGCTTTGGCTCCATGTTTCTAGAGGTAAACAATCTATTACAATATGTTTTAATCAAAAAATGTAAAAAAAATTCAAAATAAATTCAATAATGGGATTATAAAGGCATTTAAACCGAGTAATAAGGATTTTCTAGGCATGAGTGACTATAAAAGAACTTTTCTTGACAACGGATGGCTTTCGCTCCACGTTTCCCGAGGCAAACAATCAATTACAATCTGTTTTAATCAAAAAATGTAAAAACAATTCAAAATAAATTCAATAATGGGATTATAAAGGCATTTAAACCGAGTAATAAGGCTTTTCTAGGCATGAGTGACTATAAATGAACTTTTCTTGACAATGGATGGCATTCGCTCCATGTTTCCCGAGGCAAACAATCAATTACAATCTGTTTTAATCAAAAAATGTAAAAACAATTCAAAATAAATTCAATAATGGGATTATAAAGGCATTTAAACCGAGTAATAAGGCTTTTCTAGGCTTGATTGACTATAAATGAACTTTTCTTGACAATGGATGGCTTTGGCTCCATGTTTCCCGATGCAAACAATCAATTACAATCTGTTTTAATCAAAAAATGTAAAAACAATTCAAAATAAATTCATTAATGGGATCATAAAGGCATTGAAACCGAGTAATAAGGCTTTTCTAGGCTTGATTGACTATAAATGAACTTTTCTTGACAATGGATAGCTTTCGCTCCACGTTTCCCGAGGCAAACAATCAATTACAATCTGTTTTAATCAAAAAATGTAAAAACAATTCAAAATAAATTCAATAATGGGATCATAAAGGCATTTAAATCGAGTAATAAGGCTTTTCTAGGCTTGATTGACTATAAATGAACTTTTCTTGACAATGGATAGCTTTGGCTCCACGTTTCCTGATGCAAACAATCAATTACAATCTGTTTTAATCAAAAAATGTAAAAACAATTCAAAATAAATTCAATAATGGGATCATAAAGGCATTTAAACCGAGTAATAAGGCTTTTCTAGGCTTGATTGACTATAAATGAACTTTTCTTGACAATGGATAGCTTTCGCTCCACGTTTCCCGAGGCAAACAATCAATTACAATCTGTTTTAATCAAAAAATGTAAAAACAATTCAAAATAAATTCAATAATGGGATCATAAAGGCATTTAAACCGAGTAATAAGGCTTTTCTAGGCATGTGTGACTATAAATGAACTTTTCTTGACAATGGATAGCTTTCGCTCCACGTTTCCCGAGGCAAACAATCAATTACAATCTGTTTTAATCAAAAAATGTAAAAACAATTCAAAATAAATTCAATAATGGGATCATAAAGGCATTTAAACCGAGTAATAAGGCTTTTCTAGGCATGAGTGACTATAAATGAACTTTTCTTGACAACGGATGGCTTTCGCTCCACGTTTCCCGAGGCAAACATTCAATTACAATCTGTTTTAATCAAAAAATGTAAAAACAATTCAAAATAAATTCAATAATGGGATTATAAAGGCATTTAAACCGAGTAATAAGGCTTTTCTAGGCATGAGTGACTATAAATGAACTTTTCTTGGCAATGGATGGCTTTTGCTCCACGTTTCCCGAGGCAAACAATCAATTACAATCTGTTTTAATCAAAAAATGTAAAAACAATTCAAAATAAATTCAATAATGGGATTATAAAGGCATTTAAACCGAGCAATAAGGCTTTTCTAGGCATGAGTGAGTATAAATGATCTTTTCTTGACAATGGATGGTTTTCGCTCCGAGTTTCCCGAGGCAAACAATCAATTAGAATATGTTTTAATCAAAAAATGTATAACAAATTCAAAATAAATTCAATAATGGGATTATAAAGGCATTGAAACCGAGTAATAAGGCTTTTCTAGGCATGAGTGACTATAAATGAACTTTTCCTGACAATGGATGGCTTTCGCTCCACGTTTCCCGAGGCAAACAATCAATTACAATCTGTTTGAATCAAAAAATGTAAAAACAATTCAAAATAAATTCAATAATGGGATTATAAAGGCATTTAAACCGAGTAATAAGGCTTTTCTAGGCATGAGTGACTATAAATGAACTTTTCTTGACAACGGATGGCTTTCGCTCCACGTTTCCCGAGGCAAACAATCAATTACAATCTGTTTTAATCAAAAAATGTAAAAACAATTCAAAATAAATTCAATAATGGGATTATAAAGGCATTTAAACCGAGTAATAAGGCTTTTCTAGGCATGAGTGACTATAAATGAACTTTTCTTGACAATGGATGGCATTCGCTCCATGTTTCCCGAGGCAAACAATCAATTACAATCTGTTTTAATCAAAAAATGTAAAAACAATTCAAAATAAATTCAATAATGGGATTATAAAGGCATTTAAACCGAGTAATAAGGCTTTTCTAGGCTTGATTGACTATAAATGAACTTTTCTTGACAATGGATGGCTTTGGCTCCATGTTTCTAGAGGTAAACAATCTATTACAATATGTTTTAATCAAAAAATGTAAAAAAAATTCAAAATAAATTCAATAATGGGATTATAAAGGCATTTAAACCGAGTAATAAGGCTTTTCTAGGCATGAGTGACTATAAATGAACTTTTCTTGACAATGGATGGCATTCGGTCCATGTTTCCCGAGGCAAACAATCAATTACAATATGTTTTAATCAAAAAAAGTAAAAACAATTCAAAATAAATTCAATAATGGGATTATAAAGGCATTTAAACCGAGTAATAAGGCTTTTCTAGGCTTGATTGACTATAAATGAACTTTTCTTGACAATGGATGGCTTTGGCTCCATGTTTCTAGAGGTAAACAATCTATTACAATATGTTTTAATCAAAAAATGTCAAAAAAATTCAAAATAAATTCAATAATGGGATTATAAAGGCATTTAAACCGAGTAATAAGGCTTTTCTAGGCATGAGTGACTATAAATGAACTTTTCCTGACAATGGATGGGTTTCGCTCCACGTTTCCCGAGGCAAACAATCAATTACAATCTGTTTTAATCAAAAAATGTAAAAACAATTCAAAATAAATTCAATAATGGGATTATAAAGGCATTTAAACCGAGTAATAAGGCTTTTCTAGGCATGAGTGACTATAAATGAACTTTTCTTGACAATGGATGGCATTCGCTCCATGTTTCCCGAGGCAAACAACCAATTACAATCTGTTTTAATCAAAAAATGTAAAAACAATTCAAAATAAATTCAATAATGGGATTATAAAGGCATTTAAACCGAGTAATAAGGCTTTTCTAGGCTTGATTGACTATAAATGAACTTTTCTTGACAATGGATGGCTTTGGCTCCATGTTTCTAGAGGTAAACAATCTATTACAATATGTTTTAATCAAAAAATGTAAAAAAAATTCAAAATAAAATCAATAATGGGATTATAAAGGCATTTAAACCGAGTAATAAGGATTTTCTAGGCATGAGTGACTATAAATGAACTTTTCTTGACAACGGATGGCTTTCGCTCCACGTTTCCCGAGGCAAACAATCTATTACAATCTGTTTTAATCAAAAAATGTAAAAACAATTCAAAATAAATTCAATAATGGGATTATAAAGGCATTTAAACCGAGTAATAAGGCTTTTCTAGGCTTGATTGACTATAAATGAACTTTTCTTGACAATGGATGGCTTTGGCTCCATGTTTCTAGAGGTAAACAATCTATTACAATATGTTTTAATCAAAAAATGTCAAAAAAATTCAAAATAATTTCAATAATGGGATTATAAAGGCATTTAAACCGAGTAATAAGGCTTTTCTAGGCATGAGTGACTATAAATGAACTTTTCTTGACAATGGATGGCATTCGCTCCATGTTTCCCGAGGCAAACAATCAATTACAATCTGTTTTAATCAAAAAATGTAAAAACAATTCAAAATAAATTCAATAATGGGATTATAAAGGCATTTAAACCGAGTAATAAGGCTTTTCTCGGCTTGATTGACTATAAATGAACTTTTCTTGACAATGGATGGCGTTGGCTCCATGTTTCTAGAGGTAAACAATCTATTACAATATGTTTTAATCAAAAAATGTCAAAAAAATTCAAAATAAATTCAATAATGGGATTATAAAGGCATTTAAACCGAGTAATAAGGCTTTTCTAGGCATGAGTGACTATAAATGAACTTTTCCTGATAATGGATGGCTTTCGCTCCACGTTTCCCGAGGCAAACAATCAATTACAATCTGTTTTAATCAAAAAATGTAAAAACAATTCAAAATAAATTCAATAATGGGATTATAAAGGCATTTAAACCGAGTAATAAGGCTTTTCTAGGCATGAGTGACTATAAATGAACTTTTCTTGACAATGGATGGCATTCGCTCCATGTTTCCCGAGGCAAACAACCAATTACAATCTGTTTTAATCAAAAAATGTAAAAACAATTCAAAATAAATTCAATAATGGGATTATAAAGGCATTTAAACCGAGTAATAAGGTTTTTCTAGGCATGAGTGACTATAAATGAACTTTTCTTGACAATGGATGGCATTCGCTCCATGTTTCCCGAGGCAAACAACCAATTACAATCTGTTTTAATCAAAAAATGTAAAAACAATTCAAAATAAATTCAATAATGGGATTATAAAGGCATTTAAACCGAGTAATAAGGCTTTTCTAGGCTTGATTGACTATAAATGAACTTTTCTTGACAATGGATTGCTTTGGCTCCATGTTTCTAGAGGTAAACAATCTATTACAATATGTTTTAATCAAAAAATGTAAAAAAAATTCAAAATAAATTCAATAATGGGATTATAAAGGCATTTAAACCGAGTAATAAGGATTTTCTAGGCACGAGTGACTATAAATGAACTTTTCTTGACAACGGATGGCTTTCGCTCCACGTTTCCCGAGGCAAACAATCAATTACAATCTGTTTTAATCAAAAAATGTAAAAACAATTCAAAATAAATTCAATAATGGGATTATAAAGGCATTTAAACCGAGTAATAAGGCTTTTCTAGGCTTGATTGACTATAACTGAACTTTTCTTGACAATGGATGGCTTTGGCTCCATGTTTCTAGAGGTAAACAATCTATTACAATATGTTTTAATCAAAAAATGTAAAAAAAATTCAAAATAAATTCAATAATGGGATTATAAAGGCATTTAAACCGAGTAATAAGGCTTTTCTAGGCATGAGTGACTATAAATGAACTTTTTTTGACAATGGATGGCATTCGCTCCATGTTTCCCGAGGCAAACAATCAATTACAATCTGTTTTAATCAAAAAATGTAAAAACAATTCAAAATAAATTCAATAATGGGATTATAAAGGCATTTAAACCGAGTAATAAGGCTTTTCTAGGCTTGATTGACTATAAATGAACCTTTCTTGACAATGGATGGCTTTGGCTCCATGTTTCTAGAGGTAAACAATCTATTACAATATGTTTTAATCAAAAAATGTCAAAAAAATTCAAAATAAATTCAATAATGGGATTATAAAGGCATTTAAACCGAGTAATAAGGCTTTTCTAGGCATGAGTGACTATAAATGAACTTTTCCTGATAATGGATGGCTTTCGCTCCACGTTTCCCGAGGCAAACAATCAATTACAATCTGTTTTAATCAAAAAATGTAAAAACAATTCAAAATAAATTCAATAATGGGATTATAAAGGCATTTAAACCGAGTAATAAGGCTTTTCTAGGCATGAGTGACTATAAATGAACTTTTCTTGACAATGGATGGCATTCGCTCCATGTTTCCCGAGGCAAACAACCAATTACAATCTGTTTTAATCAAAAAATGTAAAAACAATTCAAAATAAATTCAATAATGGGATTATAAAGGCATTTAAACCGAGTAATAAGGCTTTTCTAGGCTTGATTGACTATAAATGAACTTTTCTTGACAATGGATGGCTTTGGCTCCATGTTTCTAGAGGTAAACAATCTATTACAATATGTTCTAATCAAAAAATGTAAAAAAAATTCAAAATAAATTCAATAATGGGATTATAAAGGCATTTAAACCGAGTAATAAGGATTTTCTAGGCATGAGTGACTATAAATGAACTTTTCTTGACAACGGATGGCTTTCGCTCCACGTTTCCCGAGGTAAACAATCAATTACAATCTGTTTTAATCAAAAAATGTAAAAACAATTCAAAATAAATTCAATAATGGGATTATAAAGGCATTTAAACCGAGTAATAAGGCTTTTCTAGGCTTGATTGACTATAAATGAACTTTTCTTGACAATGGATGGCTTTGGCTCCATGTTTCTAGAGGTAAACAATCTATTACAATATGTTTTAATCAAAAAATGTAAAAAAAATTCAAAATAAATTCAATAATGGGATTATAAAGGCATTTAAACCGAGTAATAAGGCTTTTCTAGGCATGAGTGACTATAAATGAACTTTTTTTGACAATGGATGGCATTCGCTCCATGTTTCCCGAGGCAAACAATCAATTACAATCTGTTTTAATCAAAAAATGTAAAAACAATTCAAAATAAATTCAATAATGGGATTATAAAGGCATTTAAACCGAGTAATAAGGCTTTTCTAGGCTTGATTGACTATAAATGAACCTTTCTTGACAATGGATGGCTTTGGCTCCATGTTTCTAGAGGTAAACAATCTATTACAATATGTTTTAATCAAAAAATGTCGAAAACATTCAAAATAAATTCAATAATGGGATTATAAAGGCATTTAAACCGAGTAATAAGGCTTTTCTAGGCATGAGTGACTATAAATGAACTTTTCCTGATAATGGATGGCTTTCGCTCCACGTTTCCCGAGGCAAACAATCAATTACAATCTGTTTTAATCAAAAAATGTAAAAACAATTCAAAATAAATTCAATAATGGGATTATAAAGGCATTTAAACCGAGTAATAAGGCTTTTCTAGGCATGAGTGACTATAAATGAACTTTTCTTGACAATGGATGGCATTCGCTCCATGTTTCCCGAGGCAAACAACCAATTACAATCTGTTTTAATCAAAAAATGTAAAAACAATTCAAAATAAATTCAATAATGAGATTATAAAGGCATTTAAACCGAGTAATAAGGCTTTTCTAGGCTTGATTGACTATAAATGAACTTTTCTTGACAATGGATGGCTTTGGCTCCATGTTTCTAGAGGTAAACAATCTATTACAATATGTTTTAATCAAAAAATGTAAAAAAAATTCAAAATAAATTCAATAATGGGATTATAAAGGCATTTAAACCGAGTAATAAGGATTTTCTAGGCATGAGTGACTATAAATGAACTTTTCTTGACAACGGATGGCTTTCGCTCCACGTTTCCCGAGGCAAACAATCAATTACAATCTGTTTTAATCAAAAAATGTAAAAAAAATTCAAAATAAATTCAATAATGGGATTATAAAGGCATCTAAACCAAGTAATAAGGCTTTTCTAGGCATGAGTGACTATAAATGAACTTTTCTTGGCAATGGATGGCTTTTGCTCCACGTTTCCCGAGGCAAACAATCAATTACAATCTGTTTTAATCAAAAAATGTAAAAACAATTCAAAATAAATTCAATAATGGGATTATAAAGGCATTTAAACCGAGCAATAAGGCTTTTCTAGGCATGAGTGAGTATAAATGATCTTTTCTTGACAATGGATGGCTTTCGCTCCGAGTTTCCCGAGGCAAACAATCAATTAGAATATGTTTTAATCAAAAAATGTATAACAAATTCAAAATAAATTCAATAATGGGATTATAAAGGCATTTAAACCGAGTAATAAGGCTTTTCTAGGCATGAGTGACTATAAATGAACTTTTCCTGACAATGGATGGCTTTCGCTCCACGTTTCCCGAGGCAAACAATCAATTACAATCTGTTTTAATCAAAAAATGTAAAAACAATTCAAAATAAATTCAATAATGGGATTATAAAGGCATTTAAATCGAGTAATAAGGCTTTTCTAGGCATGAGTGACTATAAATGAACTTTTCTTGACAACGGATGGCTTTCGCTCCACGTTTCCCGAGGCAAACAATCAATTACAATCTGTTTTAATCAAAAAATGTAAAAACAATTCAAAATAAATTCAATAATGGGATTATAAAGGCATTTAAACCGAGTAATAAGGCTTTTCTAGGCATGAGTGACTATAAATGAACTTTTCTTGACAATGGATGGCATTCGCTCCATGTTTCCTGAGGCAAACAATCAATTACAATCTGTTTTAATCAAAAAATGTAAAAACAATTCAAAATAAATTCAATAATGGGATTATAAAGGCATTTAAACCGAGTAATAAGGCTTTTCTAGGCTTGATTGACTATAAATGAACTTTTCTTGACAATGGATGGCTTTGGCTCCATGTTTCTAGAGGTAAACAATCTATTACAATATGTTTTAATCAAAAAATGTAAAAAAAATTCAAAATAAATTCAATAATGGGATTATAAAGGCATTTAAACCGAGTAATGAGGCTTTTCTAGGCATGAGTGACTATAAATGAACTTTTCTTGACAATGGATGGCATTCGCTCCATGTTTCCCAAGGCAAACAATCAATTACAATCTGTTTTAATCAAAAAATGTAAAAACAATTCAAAATAAATTCAATAATGGGATCATAAAGGCATTTAAACCGAGTAATAAGGCTTTTCTAGGCTTGATTGACTATAAATGAACTTTTCTTGACAATGGATGGCTTTGGCTCCAAGTTTCTAGAGGTAAAAAATCTATTACAATATGTTTTAATCAAAAAATGTAAAAACAATTCAAAATAAATTCAATAATGGGATTATAAAGGCATTTAAACCGAGTAATAAGGCTTTTCTAGGCATGAGTGACTATAAATGAACTTTTCTTGACAATGGATGGCATTCGCTCCATGTTTCCCGAGGCAAACAATCAATTACAATCTGTTTTAATCAAAAAATGTAAAAACAATTCAAAATAAATTCAATAATGGGATTATAAAGGCATTTAAACCGAGTAATAAGGCTTTTCTAGGCTTGATTGACTATAAATGAACTTTTCTTGACAATGGATGGCTTTGGCTCCATGTTTCTAGAGGTAAACAATCTATTACAATATGTTTTAATCAAAAAATGTCAAAAAAATTCAAAATAAATTCAATAATGGGATTATAAAGGCTTTTAAACCGAGTAATAAGGCTTTTCTAGGCATGAGTGACTATAAATGAACTTTTCCTGACAATGGATGGCTTTCGCTCCACGTTTCCCGAGGCAAACAATCAATTACAATCTGTTTTAATCAAAAAATGTAAAAACAATTCAAAATAAATTCAATAATGGGATTATAAAGGCATTTAAACCGAGTAATAAGGCTTTTCTAGGCATGAGTCACTATAAATGAACTTTTCTTGACAATGGATGGCATTCGCTCCATGTTTCCCGAGGCAAACAATCAATTACAATCTGTTTTAATCAAAAAATGTAAAAACAATTCAAAATAAATTCAATAATGGGATTATAAAGGCATTTAAACCGAGTAATAAGGCTTTTCTAGGCTTGATTGACTATAAATGAACTTTTCTTGACAATGGATGGCTTTGGCTCCATGTTTCTAGAGGTAAACAATCTATTACAATATGTTTTAATCAAAAAATGTCAAAAAAATTCAAAATAAATTCAATAATGGGATTATAAAGGCATTTAAACCGAGTAATAAGGCTTTTTTAGGCATGAGTGACTATAAATGAACTTTTCTTGGCAATGGATGGCTTTCGCTCCACGTTTCCCGAGGCAAACAATCAATTACAATCTGTTTTAATCAAAAAATGTAAAAACAATTCAAAATAAATTCAATAATGGGATTATAAAGGCATTTAAACTGAGCAATAAGGCTTTTCTCGGCATGAGCGACTATAAATGATCTTTTCTTGACAATGGATGGCTTTCGCTCCAAGTTTCCCGAGGCAAACAATCAATTAGAATATGTTTTAATCAAAAAATGTGTAACAAATTCAAATAAAATTCAATAATGGGATTATAAAGGCATTTAAACCGAGTAATAAGGCTTTTCTAGGCATGAGTGACTATAAATGAACTTTTCCTGACAATGGATGGCTTTCGCTCCACGTTTCCCGAGGCAAACAATCAATTACAATCTGTTTTAATCAAAAAATGTAAAAACAATTCAAAATAAATTCAATAATGGGAATATAAAGGCATTTAAACCGAGTAATAAGGCTTTTCTAAGCATGAGTGACTATAAATGAACTTTTCTTGACAACGGATGGCTTTCGCTCCACGTTTCCCGAGGCAAACAATCAATTACAATCTGTTTTAATCAAAAAATGTAAAAACAATTCAAAATAAATTCAATAATGGGATTATAAAGGCATTTAAACCGAGTAATAAGGCTTTTCTAGGCATGAGTGACTATAAATGAACTTTTCTTGACAATGGATGGCTTTCGCTCCACGTTTCCCGAGGCAAACAATCAATTACAATCTGTTTTAATCAAAAAATGTAAAAACAATTCAAAATAAATTCAATAATGGGATTATAAAGGCATTTAAACCGAGCAATAAGGCTTTTCTAGGCATGAGCGACTATAAATGATCTTTTCTTGACAATGGATGGCTTTCGTTCCAAGTTTCCCGAGGCAAACAATCAATTAGAATATGTTTTAATCAAAAAATGTATAACAAATTCAAAATAAATTCAATAATGGGATTATAAAGGCATTTAAACCGAGTAATAAGGCTTTTCTAGGCATGAGTGACTATAAATGAACTTTTCCTGACAATGGATGGCTTTCGCTCCACGTTTCCCGAGGCAAACAATCAATTACAATCTGTTTTAATCAAAAAATGTAAAAACAATTCAAAATAAATTCAATAATGGGATTATAAAGGCATTTAAATCGAGCAATAAGGCTTTTCTAGGCATGAGCGACTATAAATGATCTTTTCTTGACAATGGATGGCTTTCGCTCCAAGTTTCCCGAGGCAAACAATCAATTAGAATATGTTTTAATCAAAAAATGTAAAAACAATTCAAAATAAATTCAATAATGGGATTATAAAGGCATTTAAACCGAGTAATAAGGCTTTTTCTAGGCATTAGTGACTATAAATGAACTATTCTTGACAATGGATGGCTTTTGCTCCAAGTTTCCCGAGGTAAACAATCGATTACAATCTGTTTTAATCAAAAAATGTAAAAAAAATTCAAAATAAACTCAATAATTGGATTATAAAGGCATTTAAACCGAGTAATAAGGCTTTTCTAGGCTTGATTGACTATAAATGAACTTTTGTTGACAATGGATGGCTTTCGCTCCACGTTTCCCGAGGCAAACAATCAATTACAATTTGTTTCAATCAAAAAATGTAAAAACAATTCAAAATAAATTCAATAATGGGATTATAAAGGCATTTAAACCGAGTAATAAAGCTTTTCTAGGCTTGATTGACTATAAATGAACTTTTCTTGGCAATGGATGGCTTTGGCTCCACGTTTCCCGAGGCAAACAATCAATTACAATCTGTTTTAATCAAAAAATGTAAAAACAATTCAAAATAAATTCAATAATGGGATTATAAAGGCATTTAAACCGAGTAATAAAGCTTTTCTAGGCTTGATTGACTATAAATGAACTTTTCTTGGCAATGGATGGCTTTGGCTCCATGTTTCTAGAGGTAAACAATCTATTACAATATGTTTTAATCAAAAAATGTAAAAAAAATTCAAAATAAATTCAATAATGGGAATATAAAGGCATTTAAACCGAGTAATAAGGCTTTTCTAGGCATGAGTGACTATAAATGAACTTTTCTTGACAACGGATGGCTTTCGCTCAACGTTTCCCGAGGCAAACAATCAATTACAATCTGTTTTAATCAAAAAATGTAAAAACAATTCAAAATAAATTCAATAATGGGATTATAAAGGCATTTAAACCGAGTAATAAGGCTTTTCTAGGCATGAGTGACTATAAATGAACTTTTCTTGACAATGGATGGCATTCGCTCTATGTTTCCCGAGGCAAACAATCAATTACAATCTGTTTTAATCAAAAAATGTAAAAACAATTCAAAATAAATTCAATAATGGGATTATAAAGGCATTTAAACCGAGTAATAAGGCTTTTCTAGGCTTGATTGACTATAAATGAACTTTTCTTGGCAATGGATGGCTTTGGCTCCATGTTTCTAGAGGTAAACAATCTATTACAATATGTTTTAATCAAAAAATGTAAAAAAAATTCAAAATAAATTCAATAATGGGATTATAAAGGCATTTAAACCGAGTATTAAGGGTTTTCTAGGCATGAGTGACTATAAATGAACTTTTCTTGACAACAGATGGCTTTCGCTCCACGTTTCCCGAGGCAAACAATCAATTACAATCTGTTTTAATCAAAAAATGTAAAAACAATTCAAAATAAATTCAATAATGGGATTATAAAGGCATTTAAACCGAGTAATAAGGCTTTTCTAGGCTTGAGTGACTATAAATGAACATTTTTTGACAATGGATGGCTTTTGCCCCATGTTTCTAGAGGTAAACATTCAATTACAATATGTTTTAATCAAAAAATGTAAAACAAATTCAAAATAAATTCAATAATGGGATTATAAAGGCATTTAAACCGAGTAATAAGGCTTTTCTAGGCATGAGTGACTATAAATGAACTTTTCTTGACAATGGATGGCATTCGCTCCATGTTTCCCGAGGCAAACAATCAATTACAATCTGTTTTAATCAAAAAATGTAAAAACAATTCAAAATAAATTCAATAATGGGATTATAAAGGCATTTAAACCGAGTAATAAGGCTTTTCTAGGCTTGAGTGACTATAAATGAACATTTTTTGACAATGGATGGCTTTTGCCCCATGTTTCTAGAGGTAAACATTCAATTACAATATGTTTTAATCAAAAAATGTAAAACAAATTCAAAATAAATTCAATAATGGGATTATAAAGGCATTTAAACCAAGCAATAAGGCTTTTCTAGGCATGAGCGACTATAAATGATCTTTTCTTGACAATGGATGGCTTTCGCTCCAAGTTTCCCGAGGCAAACAATCAATTAGAATATGTTTTAATCAAAAAATGTAAAACAAATTCAAAATAAATTCAATAATGGGATTATAAAGGCATTTAAACCGAGTAATAAGGCTTTTCTAGGCATGAGTGACTATAAATGAACTTTTCTTGACAATGGATGGCATTCGCTCCATGTTTCCCGAGGTAAACAACCAATTACAATCTGTTTTAATCAAAAAATGTAAAAACAATTCAAAATAAATTCAATAATGGGATTATAAAGGCATTTAAACCGAGTAATAAGGCTTTTCTAGGCTTGATTGACTATAAATGAACTTTTCTTGACAATGGATGGCTTTTGCTCTATGTTTCTAGAGGTAAACAATCTATTACAATATGTTTTAATCAAAAAAAGTAAAAAAAATTCAAAATAAACTCAATAATGGGATTATAAAGGCATCTAAACCGAGTAATAAGGCTTTTCTAGGCATTAGTGACTATAAATGAACTATTCTTGACAATGGATGGCTTTTGCTCCAAGTTTCCCGAGGTAAACAATCGATTACAATCTGTTTTAATCAAAAAATGTAAAAAAAATTCAAAATAAACTCAATAATGGGATTATAAAGGCATTTAAACCGAGTAATAAGGCTTTTCTAGGCATGAGTGACTATAAATGAACTTTTCTTGACAATGGATGGCTTTCGCTCCAAGTATCCCGAGGCAAACATTCAATTAGAATCTGTTTTAATAAAAAAATGTAAAAAAAATTCAAAATAAATTCAATAATGGGATTATAAAGGCATTTAAACCGAATAATAAGGCTTTTCTAGGCATGAGTGACTATAAATGAAATTTTCTTGACAATGGATGGCTTTCGCTCCACGTTTTCCGAGGCAAACAATCAATTACAATCTGTTTTAATCAAAAAATGTAAAAAAAATTAAAAATAAATTCAATAATGGGATTATAAAGGCATTTAAACCGAGTAATAAGGCTTTTCTAGGCATGAGTGACTATAAATGAACTTTTGTTGACAATGGATGGCTTTCGCTCCACGTTCCCGAGGCAAACAATCAATTACAATCTGTTTTAATCAAAAAATGTAAAAAACATTCAAAATAAATTCAATAATGGGATTATAAAGGCATTTAAACCGAGTAATAAGGCTTTTCTAGGCATGAGTGACTATAAATGAACTTTTCTTGACAATGGATGGCTTTCGCTCAAGTATCCCGAGGCAAACATTCAATTAGAATCTGTTTTAATAAAAAAATGTAAAAACAATTCAAAATAAATTCAATAATAGGATTATAAAGGCATTTTAAACCGAATAATAGGGCTTTTCTAGGCATGAGTGACTATAAATGAACTTTTCTTGACAATGGATGGCTTTCGCTCCACGTTTTCCGAGGCAAACAATCAATTACAATCTGTTTTAATCAAAAAATGTAAAAACAATTCAAAATAAATTCAATAATGGGATTATAAAGGCATTTAAACCGAGCAATAAGGCTTTTCTAGGCATGAGTGACTATAAATGATCTTTTCCTGACAATGGATGGCTTTCGCTCCAAGTTTCCTGAGGCAAACAATCAATTAGAATATGTTGTAATCAAAAAATGTAAAAACAATTCAAAATAAATTCAATAATGGGATTATAAAGGCATTTAAACCGAGTAATAAGGCTTTTCTAGGCTTGAGTGACTATAAATGAACTTTTTTTGACAATGGATGGCTTTTGCCCCATGTTTCTAGAGGTAAACATTCAATTACAATATGTTTTAATCAAAAAATGTAAAAAAAATTCAAAATAAATTCAATAATGGGATTATAAAGGCATTTAAACCGAGTAATAAGGCTTTTCTAGGCATGAGTGACTATAAATGAACTTTTCTTGACAATGGATGGCATTCGCTCCATGTTTCCCGAGGCAAACAATCAATTACAATCTGTTTTAATCAAAAAATGTAAAAAAAATTCAAAATAAATTCAATAATGGGATTATAAAGGCATCTAAACCGAGTAATAAGGCTTTTCTAGGCATTAGTGACTATAAATGAACTATTCTTGACAATGGATGGCTTTTGCTCCAAGTTTCCCGAGGTAAGCAATCGATTACAATCTGTTTTAATCAAAAAATGTAAAAAAAATTCAAAATAAAACTCAATAATGGGATTATAAAGGCATTTAAACCGAGTAATAAGGCTTTTCTAGGCATGAGTGACTATAAATGAACTTTTCTTGACAATGGATGGCTTTCGCTCCAAGTATCCCGAGGCAAACATTCAATTAGAATCTGTTTTAATAAAAAAATGTAAAAAAAATTCAAAATAAATTCAATAATGGGCTTATAAAGGCATTTAAACCGAATAATAAGGCTTTTCTAGGCATGAGTGACTATAAATGAACTTTTCCTGACAATGGATGGCTTTCGCTCCACGTTTTCCAAGGCAAACAATCAATTACAATCTGTTTTAATCAAAAAATGTAAAAAAAATTCAAAATAAATTCAATAATGGGATTATAAAGGCATTTAAACCGAGTAATAAGGCTTTTCTAGGCATGAGTGACTATAAATGAACTTTTCTTGACAACGGATGGCTTTCGCTCCACGTTTCTCGAGGCAAACAATCAATTACAATCTGTTTTAATCAAAAAATGTAAAAACAATTCAAAATAAATTCAATAATGGGATTATAAAGGCATTTAAACCGAGTAATAAGGCTTTTCTAGGCATGAGTGACTATAAATGAACTTTTCTTGACAATGGATGGCTTTCGCTCCAAGTTTCCCGAGGCAAACAATCAATTAGAATATGTTTTAATCAAAAAATGTAAAAACAATTCAAAATAAATTCAATAATGGGATTATAAAGGCATTTAAACCGAGCAATAAGGCTTTTCTAGGCATGAGTGACTATAAATGATCTTTTCTTGACAATGGATGGCTTTCGCTCCAAGTTTCCCGAGGCAAACAATCAATTAGAATATGTTTTAATCAAAAAATTTAAAATAAATTCAAAATAAATTCAATAATGGGATTATAAAGGCATTTAAACCGAATAATAAGGCTTTGCTAGGCATGAGTGACTATAAATGAACTTTTCTTGACAATGGATGGCTTTCGTTCCAAGTTTCCCGAGGAAAACAATCAATTAGAACCTGTTTTAATCAAAAAATGTAAAAAAAATTCAAAATAAATTCAATAATGGGATTATAAAGGCATTTACACCGAGTAATAAGGCTTTTCTAGGCATGAGTGACTATAAATGAACTTTTCTTGGCAATGGATGACTTTCGCTCCACGTTTCCCGAGGTAAACAATCAATTACAATCTGTTTTAATCAAAAAATGTAAAAACAATTCAAAATAAATTCAATAATGGGATTATAAAGGCATTTAAACCGAGCAATAACGCTTTTCTAGGCATGAGTGACTATAAATGATCTTTTCTTGACAATGGATGGCTTTCGCTCCAAGTTTCCCGAGGCAAACAATCAATTAGAATATGTTTTAATCAAAAAATGTATAACAAATTCAAAATAAATTCAATAATGGGATTATAAAGGCATTTAAACCGAGTAATAAGGCTTTTCTAGGCATGAGTGACTATAAATGAACTTTTCCTGACAATGGATGGCTTTCGCTCCACGTTTCCCGAGGCAAACAATCAATTACAATCTGTTTTAATCAAAAAATGTAAAAACAATTCAAAATAAATTCAATAATGGGATTATAAAGGCATTTAAACCGAGTAATAAGGCTTTTCTAGGCTTGAGTGACCATAAATGAACTTTTCTTGACAATGGATGGCTTTTGCTCCATGTTTCTAGTGGTAAACAATCTATTACAATATGTTTTAATCAAAAAATGTAAAAAACATTGAAAATAAATTCAATAATGGGATTATAAAGGCATTTAAACCGAGTAATAAGGCTTTTCTAGGCATGAGTGACTATAAATGAACTTTTCTTGACAATGGATGGCTTTCGCTCCACGTTTCCCGAGGCCAACAATCAGTTACAATCTGTTTTAATCAAAAAATGTAAAAACAATTCAAAATAAATTCAATAATGGGATTATAAAGGCATTTAAACCGAGTAATAAGGCTTTTCTAGGCATGAGTGACTATAAATGAACTTTTCTTGACAATGGATGGCTTTCGCTCCACGTTTCCCGAGGGAAACAATCAATTACAATCTGTTTTAATCAAAAAATGTAAAAACAATTCAAAATAAATTCAATAATGGGATTATAAAGGCATTTGAACCGAGTAATAAGGCTTTTCTAGGCATGAGTGACTATAAATGAACTTTTCTTGACAATGGATGGCTTTCGCTCCACGTTTTCCGAGGCAAACAATCAATTACAATCTGTTTTAATCAAAAAATGTAAAAACAATTCAAAATAAATTCAATAATGGGATTATAAAGGCATTTAAACCGAGCAATAAGGCTTTTCTAGGCATGAGTGACTATAAATGATCTTTTCCTGACAATGGATGGCTTTCGCTCCAAGTTGCCCGAGGCAAACAATCAATTAGAATATGTTTTAATCAAAAAATGTAAAAACAATTCAAAATAAATTCAATAATGGGATTATAAAGGCATTTAAACGGAGTAATAAGGCTTTTCTAGGCATTAGTGACTATAAATGAAATATTCTTGACAATGGATGGCTTTTGCTCCAAGTTTCCCGAGGTAAACAATCGATTACAATCTGTTTTAATCAAAAAATGTAAAAAAAATTCAAAATAAACTCAATAATTGGATTATAAAGGCATTTACACCGAGTAATAAGGCTTTTCTAGGCTTGATTGACTATAAATGAACTTTTCTTGACAATGGATGGCTTTCGCTCCACGTTTCCCGAGGCAAACAATCAATTACAATTTGTTTCAATCAAAAAATGTAAAAAACATTCAAAATAAATTCAATAATGGGATTATAAAGGCACTTAAACCGAGTAATAAGGCTTTTCTAGGCATGAGTGACTATAAATGAACTTTTCTTGACAATGGATAGCTTTCGCTCCACGTTTCCCGAGGCAAACAATCAATTACAATCTGTTTTAATCAAAAAATGTAAAAACAATTCAAAATAAATTCAATAATGGGATTATAAAGGCATTTAAACCGAGTAATAAGGCTTTTCTAGGCATGAGTGACTGTAAATGAACTTTTCTTGACAATGGATGGCATTCGCTCCATGTTTCCCGAGGCAAACAATCAATTACAATCTGTTTTAATCAAAAAATGTAAAAACAATTCAAAATAAATTCAATAATGGGATTATAAAGGCATTTAAACCGAGTAATAAGGCTTTTCTAGGCTTGATTGACTATAAATGAACTTTTCTTGACAATGGATGGCTTTGGCTCCATGTTTCTAGAGGTAAACAATCTATTACAATATGTTTTAATCAAAAAAAGGAAAAAATATTCAAAATAAATTCAATAATGGGATTATAAAGGCATTTAAACCGAGTAATAAGGCTTTTCTAGGCATGAGTGACTATAAATGAAAATTTCTTGACAACGGATGGCTTTTGCTCCACGTTTCCCGAGGCAAACAATCAATTACAATATGTTTTAATCAAAAAATGTAAAAAAAATTCAAAATAAATTCAATAATGGGATTATAAAGGCATTTAAACCGAGTAATAAGGCTTTTCTAGCCATGAATGACTATAAATGAACTTTTCTTGACAACGGATGGCTTTCGCTCCACGTTTCTCGAGGCAAACAATCAATTACAATCTGTTTTAATCAAAAAATGTAAAAACAATTCAAAATAAATTCAATAATGGGATTATAAAGGCATTTAAACCGAGCAATAAGGCTTTTCTAGGCATGAGTGACTATAAATGACCTTTTCTTGACAATGGATGGCTTTCGCTCCAAGTTTCCCGAGGCAAACAATCAATTAGAATATTTTTTAATCAAAAAATGTAAAAAAAATTCAAAATAAATTCAATAATGGGATTATAAAGGCATTTAAACCGAATAATAAGGCTTTGCTAGGCATGAGTGACTATAAATGAACTTTTCTTGACAATGGATGGGTTTCGTTCCAAGTTTCCCGAGGAAAACAATCAATTAGAATCTGTTTTAATCAAAAAATGTAAAAAAAATTCAAAATAAATTCAATAATGGGATTACAAAGGCATTTACACCGAGTAATAAGGCTTTTCTAGGCATGAGTGACTATGAATGAACTTTTCTTGACAATGGATGGCTTTCGCTCCACGTTTCCCGAGGCAAACAATCAGTTACAATCTGTTTTAATCAAAAAATGTAAAAACAATTCAAAATAAATTCAATAATGGGATTATAAAGGCATTTAAACCGAGTAATAAGGCTTTTCTAGGCATGAGTGACTATAAATGAACTTTTCTTGACAACAGATGGCTTTCGCTCCACGTTTCCCGAGGCAAACAATCAATTACAATCTGTTTTAATCAAAAAATGTAAAAAAAAATTCAATAATGGGATTATAAAGGCATTTAAACCGAGTAATAAGGCTTTTCTAGGCATGAGTGACTATAAATGAACTTTTCTTGACAATGGATGGCTTTCGCTCCACGTTTTCCGAGGCAAACAATCAATTACAATCTGTTTTAATCAAAAAATGTAAAAACAATTCAAAATAAATTCAATAATGGGATTATAAAGGCATTTAAACCGAGCAATAAGGCTTTTCTAGGCATGAATGACTATAAATGATCTTTTCTTGACAATGGATGGCTTTCGCTCCAAGTTTCCCGAGGCAAACAATCAATTAGAATATGTTTTAATCAAAAAATGTAAAAAAAATTCAAAATAAATTCAATAATGGGATTATAAAGGCATTTAAACCAAATAATAAGGCTTTGCTAGGCATGAGTGACTATAAATGAACTTTTCTTGACAATGGATGGCTTTCGTTCCAAGTTTCCCGAGGAAAACAATCAATTAGAATCTGTTTTAATCAAAAAATGTAAAAAAAATTCAAAATAAATTCAATAATGGGATTATAAAGGCATTTACACCGAGTAATAAGGCTTTTCTAGGCATGAGTGACTATAAATGAACTTTTCTTGGCAATGGATGACTTTTGTTCCACGTTTCCCGAGGCAAACAATCAATTACAATCTGTTTTAATCAAAAAATGTAAAAAGAATTCAAAATAAATTCAATAATGGGATTATAAAGGCATTTAAACCGAGCAATAACGCTTTTCTAGGCATGAGTGACTATAAATGATCTTTTCTTGACAATGGATGGCTTTCGCTCCAAGTTTCCCGAGGCAAACAATCAATTAGAATATGTTATAATCAAAAAATGTATAACTAATTCAAAATAAATTCAATAATGGGATTATAAAGGCATTTAAACCGAGTAATAAGGCTTCTCTAGGCATGAGTGACTATAAATGAACTTTTCCTGACAATGGATGGCTTTCGCTCCACGTTTCCCTAGGCAAACAATCAATTACAATCTGTTTTAATCAAAAAATGTAAAAACAATTCAAAATAAATTCAATAATGGGATTATAAAGGCATTTAAACCGAGTAATAAGGCTTTTCTAGGCATGAGTGACTATAAATGAACTTTTCTTGACAACGGATGGCTTTCGCTCCACATTTCCCGAGGCAAACAATCAATTACAATCTGTTTTAATCAAAAAATGTAAAAACAATTCAATAATGGGATTCTAAAGGCATTGAAACCGAGTAATAAGGCTTTTCTAGGCATGAGTGACTATAAATGAACTTTTCTTGACAACGGATGGCTTTCGCTCCAAGTTTCCCGAGGCAAACAATCAATTACAATCTGTTTTAATCAAAAAATGTAAAAAAAATTCAATAATGGGATTATAAAGGCATGTAAACCGAGTAATAAGGCTTTTCTAGGCATGAGTGACTATAAATGAACTTTTCTTGACAATGGATGGCTTTCGCTCCACGTTTCCCGAGGCAAACAATCAATTACAATCTGTTTTAATCAAAAAATGTAAAAACAATTCAAAATAAATTCAATAATGGGATTATAAAGGCATTTAAACCGAGCAATAAGGCTTTTCTAGGCATGAGTGACTGTAAATGATCTTTTCTTGACAATGGATGGCTTTCGCTCCAAGTTTCCCGAGGCAAACAATCAATTACAATCTGTTTTAATGAAAAAATGTAAAAAAAATTCAAAATAAATTCAATAATGGGATTATAAAGGCATTTAAACCGAATAATAAGGCTTTGCTAGGCATGAGTGACTATAAATGAACTTTTCTTGACAATGGATGGCTTTCGTTCCAAGTTTCCCGAGGAAAACAATCAATTAGAATCTGTTTTAATCAAAAAATGTAAAAAAAATTCAAAATAAATTCAATAATGGGATTATAAAGGCATTTACACCGAGTAATAAGGCTTTTCTAGGCATGAGTGACTATAAATGAACTTTTCTTGGCAATGGATGACTTTCGCTCCACGTTTCCCGAGTCAAACAATCAATTACAATCTGTTTTAATCAAAAAATGTAAAAAGAATTCAAAATAAATTCAATAATGGGATTATAAAGGCATTTAAACCGAGCAATAACGCTTTTCTAGGCATGAGTGACTATAAATGATCTTTTCTTGACAATGGATGGCTTTCGCTCCAAGTTTCCCGAGGCAAACAATCAATTAGAATATGTTATAATCAAAAAATGTATAACTAATTCAAAATAAATTCAATAATGGGATTATAAAGGCATTTAAACCGAGTAATAAGGCTTCTCTAGGCATGAGTGACTATAAATGAACTTTTCCTGACAATGGATGGCTTTCGCTCCACGTTTCCCTAGGCAAACAATCAATTACAATCTGTTTTAATCAAAAAATGTAAAAACAATTCAAAATAAATTCAATAATGGGATTATAAAGGCATTTAAACCGAGTAATAAGGCTTTTCTAGGCATGAGTGACTATAAATGAACTTTTCTTGACAACGGATGGCTTTCGCTCCACATTTCCCGAGGCAAACAATCAATTACAATCTGTTTTAATCAAAAAATGTAAAAACAATTCAATAATGGGATTCTAAAGGCATTGAAACCGAGTAATAAGGCTTTTCTAGGCATGAGTGACTATAAATGAACTTTTCTTGACAACGGATGGCTTTCGCTCCAAGTTTCCCGAGGCAAACAATCAATTACAATCTGTTTTAATCAAAAAATGTAAAAAAAATTCAATAATGGGATTATAAAGGCATGTAAACCGAGTAATAAGGCTTTTCTAGGCATGAGTGACTATAAATGAACTTTTCTTGACAATGGATGGCTTTCGCTCCACGTTTCCCGAGGCAAACAATCAATTACAATCTGTTTTAATCAAAAAATGTAAAAACAATTCAAAATAAATTCAATAATGGGATTATAAAGGCATTTAAACCGAGCAATAAGGCTTTTCTAGGCATGAGTGACTGTAAATGATCTTTTCTTGACAATGGATGGCTTTCGCTCCAAGTTTCCCGAGGCAAACAATCAATTACAATCTGTTTTAATGAAAAAATGTAAAAAAAATTCAAAATAAATTCAATAATGGGATTATAAAGGCATTTAAACCGAATAATAAGGCTTTGCTAGGCATGAGTGACTATAAATGAACTTTTCTTGACAATGGATGGCTTTCGTTCCAAGTTTCCCGAGGAAAACAATCAATTAGAATCTGTTTTAATCAAAAAATGTAAAAAAAATTCAAAATAAATTCAATAATGGGATTATAAAGGCATTTACACCGAGTAATAAGGCTTTTCTAGGCATGAGTGACTATAAATGAACTTTTCTTGGCAATGGATGACTTTCGCTCCACGTTTCCCGAGTCAAACAATCAATTACAATCTGTTTTAATCAAAAAATGTAAAAAGAATTCAAAATAAATTCAATAATGGGATTATAAAGGCATTTAAACCGAGCAATAACGCTTTTCTAGGCATGAGTGACTATAAATGATCTTTTCTTGACAATGGATGGCTTTCGCTCCAAGTTTCCCGAGGCAAACAATCAATTAGAATATGTTATAATCAAAAAATGTATAACTAATTCAAAATAAATTCAATAATGGGATTATAAAGGCATTTAAACCGAGTAATAAGGCTTCTCTAGGCATGAGTGACTATAAATGAACTTTTCCTGACAATGGATGGCTTTCGCTCCACGTTTCCCTAGGCAAACAATCAATTACAATCTGTTTTAATCAAAAAATGTAAAAACAATTCAAAATAAATTCAATAATGGGATTATAAAGGCATTTAAACCGAGTAATAAGGCTTTTCTAGGCATGAGTGACTATAAATGAACTTTTCTTGACAACGGATGGCTTTCGCTCCACATTTCCCGAGGCAAACAATCAATTACAATCTGTTTTAATCAAAAAATGTAAAAACAATTCAATAATGGGATTCTAAAGGCATTGAAACCGAGTAATAAGGCTTTTCTAGGCATGAGTGACTATAAATGAACTTTTCTTGACAACGGATGGCTTTCGCTCCAAGTTTCCCGAGGCAAACAATCAATTACAATCTGTTTTAATCAAAAAATGTAAAAACAATTCAATAATGGGATTATAAAGGCATGTAAACCGAGTAATAAGGCTTTTCTAGGCATGAGTGACTATAAATGAACTTTTCTTGACAATGGATGGCTTTCGCTCCACGTTTCCCGAGGCAAACAATCAATTACAATCTGTTTTAATCAAAAAATGTAAAAACAATTCAAAATAAATTCAATAATGGGATTATAAAGGCATTTAAACCGAGCAATAAGGCTTTTCTGGGCATGAGTGACTGTAAATGATCTTTTCTTGACAATGGATGGCTTTCGCTCCAAGTTTCCCGAGGCAAACAATCAATTACAATCTGTTTTAATGAAAAAATGTAAAAAAAATTCAAAATAAATTCAATAATGGGATTATAAAGGCATTTAAACCGAATAATAAGGCTTTGCTAGGCATGAGTGACTATAAATGAACTTTTCTTGACAATGGATGGCTTTCGTTTCACGTTTCCCGAGGCAAACAATCAATTAGAATCTGTTTTAATCAAAAAATGTAAAAAAAATTCAAAATAAATTCAATAATGGGATTATAAAGGCATTTAAACCGAGTAATAAGGCTTTTCTAGGCATGAGTGTCTATAAATGAACTTTTCTTGACAATGCATAGCTTTCGCTCCACGTTTCCCGAGGCAAACAATCAATTACAATCTGTTTTAATCAAAAAATGTAAAAACAATTCAATAATGGGATTATAAAGGCATTTAAACCGAGTAATAACGCTTTTCTAGGCATGAGTGACTATAAATGAACTTTTCTTGACAATGGATGGCTTTCGCTCCACGTTTCCCGAGGCAAACAATCAATTACAATCTATTTTAATCAAAAAATGTAAAAACAATTCAAAATAAATTCAATAATGGGATTATAAAGGAATTTAAACCGAGTAATAAGGCTTTTCTAGGCTTGAGTGACCATAAATGAACTTTTCTTGACAATGGATGGCTTTTGCTCCATGTTTCTAGTGGTAAACAATCTATTACAATATGTTTTAATCAAAAAATGTAAAAAACATTGAAAATAAATTCAATAATGGGAGTATAAAGGCATTTAAACCGAGTAATAAGGCTTTTCTAGGCATGAGTGACTATAAATGAACTTTTCTTGACAGTGGATGGCTTTCGCTCCACGTTTCCCAAGGCAAACAATCAGTTACAATCTGTATTAATCAAAAAATGTAAAAACAATTCAAAATAAATTCAATAATGGGATTATAAAGGCATTTAAACCGAGTAATAAGGCTTTTCTAGGCATGAGTGACTATAAATGAACTTTTCTTGACAATGGATGGCTTTCGCTCCACATTTCCCGAGGCAAACAATCAATTACAATCTGTTTTAATCAAAAAATGTAAAAACAATTCAAAATAAATTCAATAATGGGATTATAAAGGCATTTAAACCGAGTAATAAGGCTTTTCTAGGCATGAGTGACTATAAATGAACTTTTCTTGACAATGGATGGCTTTCGCTCCAAGTTTCCCGAGGCAAACAATCAATTACAATCTGTTTTAATCAAAAAATGTAAAAACAATTCAAAATAAATTCAATAATGGGATTATAAAGGCATTTAAACCGAGCAATAAGGCTTTTCTAGGCATGAGTGACTATAAATGATCTTTTCTTGACAATGGATGGCTTTCGTTCCAAGTTTCCCGAGGAAAACAATCAATTAGAATCTGTTTTAATCAAAAAATGTAAAAAAAATTCAAAATAAATTCAATAATGGGATTATAAAGGCATTTAAATCGAGTAATAAGGCTTTTCTAGGCATGAGTGACTATAAATGAACTTTTCTTGGCAATGGATGACTTTCGCTCCACGTTTCCCGAGGCAAAAAATCAATTACAATCTGTTTTAATCAAAAAATGTAAAAACAATTCAAAATAAATTCAATAATGGGATTATAAAGGCATTTTAACCGAGCAATAAGGCTTTTCTAGGCATGAGTGACTATAAATGATCTTTTCTTGACAATGGATGGCTTTCGATCCAAGTTTCCCGAGGCAAACAATCAATTAGAATATGTTTTAATCAAAAAATGTATAACAAATTCAAAATAAATTCAATAATGGGATTATAAAGGCATTTAAACCGAGTAATAAGGCTTTTCTAGGCATGAGTGACTATAAATGAACTTTTCCTGACAATGGATGGCTTTCGCTCCACGTTTCCCGAGGCAAACAATCAATTACAATCTGTTTTAATCAAAAAATGTAAAAACAATTCAAAATAAATTCAATAATGGGATTATAAGGGAATTTAAACCGAGTAATAAGGCTTTTCTAGGCTTGAGTGACCATAAATGAACCTTTCTTGACAATGGATGGCTTTTGCTCCATGTTTCTAGTGGTAAACAATCTATTACAATATGTTTTAATCAAAAAATGTAAAAAACATTGAAAATAAATTCAATAATGGGATTATAAAGGCATTTAAACCGAGTAATAAGGCTTTTCTAGGCATGAGTGTCTATAAATGAACTTTTCTTGACAATGCATAGCTTTCGCTCCACGTTTCCCGAGGCAAACAATCAATTACAATCTGTTTTAATCAAAAAATGTAAAAACAATTCAATAATGGGATTATAAAGGCATTTAAACCGAGTAATAACGCTTTTCTAGGCATGAGTGACTATAAATGAACTTTTCTTGACAATGGATGGCTTTCGCTCCACGTTTCCCGAGGCAAACAATCAATTACAATCTATTTTAATCAAAAAATGTAAAAACAATTCAAAATAAATTCAATAATGGGATTATAAAGGAATTTAAACCGAGTAATAAGGCTTTTCTAGGCTTGAGTGACCATAAATGAACTTTTCTTGACAATGGATGGCTTTCGCTCCACGTTTCCCGAGGCAAACAATCAGTTACAATCTGTTTTAATCAAAAAATGTAAAAACAATTCAAAATAAATTCAATAATGGGATTATAAAGGCATTTAAACCGAGTAATAAGGCTTTTCTAGGCATGAGTGACTATAAATGAACTTTTCTTGAAAACGGATGGCTTTCGCTCCACGTTTCCCGAGGCAAACAATCAATTACAATCTGTTTTAATCAAAAAATGTAAAAAAAATTCAATAATGGGATTATAAAGGCATTTAAACCGAGTAATAAGGCTTTTGTAGGCATGAGTGACTATAAATGAACTTTTCTTGACAATGGATGGCTTTCGCTCCACGTTTCCCGAGGCAAACAATCAATTACAATCTGTTTTAATCAAAAAATGTAAAAACAATTCAAAATAAATTCAATAATGGGATTATAAAGGCATTTAAACCGAGCAATAAGGCTTTTCTAGGCATGAGTGACTATAAATGATATTTTCTTGACAATGGATGGCTTTCGCTCCAAGTTTCTCAAGGCAAACAATCAATTGCAATCTGTTTTAATCAAAAAATGTAAAAAAAATTCAAAATAAATTCAATAATGGGATTATAAAGGCATTTAAACCGAATAATAAGGCTTTGCTAGGCATGAGTGACTATAAATGAACTTTTCTTGACAATGGATGGCTTTCGTTCCAAGTTTCCCGAGGCAAACAATCAATTAGAATCTGTTTTAATCAAAAAATGTAAAAAAAATACAAAATAAATTCAATAATGGGATTATAAAGGCATTTAAACCGAGTAATAAGGCTTTTCTAGGCATGAGTGACTATAAATGAACTTTTCTTGGCAATGGATGGCTTTCACTCCACTTTCCCGAGGCAGACAATCAATTACAATCTGTTTTAATCAAAAAATGTAAAAACAATTCAAAATAAATTCAATAATGGGATTATAAAGGCATTTAAACCGAGCAATAAGGCTTTTCTAGGCTTGAGTGACTATAAATGAACTTTTCTTGACAATGGATGGCTTTCGCTCCAAGTTTCCCGAGGTAAACAATCAATTACAATCTGTTTTAATCAAAAAATGTAAAAAAAATTCAATAATGGGATTATAAAGGCATGTAAACCGAGTAATAAGGCTTTTCTAGGCATGAGTGACTATAAATGAACTTTTCTTGACAATGGATGGCTTTCGCTCCACGTTTCCCGAGGTAAACAATCAATTACAATCTGTTTTAATCAAAAAATGTAAAAACAATTCAAAATAAATTCAATAATGGGATTATAAAGGCATTTAAACCGAGCAATAAGGCTTTTCTGGGCATGAGTGACTGTAAATGATCTTTTCTTGACAATGGATGGCTTTCGCTCCAAGTTTCCCGAGGCAAACAATCAATTACAATCTGTTTTAATGAAAAAATGTAAAAAAAATTCAAAATAAATTCAATAATGGGATTATAAAGGCATTTAAACCGAATAATAAGGCTTTGCTAGGCATGAGTGACTATAAATGAACTTTTCTTGACAATGGATGGCTTTCGTTTCACGTTTCCCTAGGCAAACAATCAATTAGAATCTGTTTTAATCAAAAAATGTAAAAAAAATTCAAAATAAATTCAATAATGGGATTATAAAGGCATTTAAACCGAGTAATAAGGCTTTTCTAGGCATGAGTGTCTATAAATGAACTTTTCTTGACAATGCATAGCTTTTGCTCCACGTTTCCCGAGGCAAACAATCAATTACAATCTGTTTTAATCAAAAAATGTAAAAACAATTCAATAATGGGATTATAAAGGCATTTAAACCGAGTAATAACGCTTTTCTAGGCATGAGTGACTATAAATGAACTTTTCTTGACAATGGATGGCTTTCGCTCCACGTTTCCCGAGGCAAACAATCAATTACAATCTGTTTTAATCAAAAAATGTAAAAACAATTCAAAATAAATTCAATAATGGGATTATAAAGGCATTTAAACCGAGCAATAAGGCTTTTCTAGGCATGAGTGACTATAAATGATCTTTTCTTGACAATGGATGGCTTTCGTTCCAAGTTTCCCGAGGAAAACAATCAATTAGAATCTGTTTTAATCAAAAAATGTAAAAAAAATTCAAAATAAATTCAATAATGGGATTATAAAGGCATTTAAATCGAGTAATAAGGCTTTTCTAGGCATGAGTGACTATAAATGAACTTTTCTTGGCAATGGATGACTTTCGCTCCACGTTTCCCGAGGCAAAAAATCAATTACAATCTGTTTTAATCAAAAAATGTAAAAACAATTCAAAATAAATTCAATAATGGGATTATATAGGCATTTTAACCGAGCAATAAGGCTTTTCTAGGCATGAGTGACTATAAATGATCTTTTCTTGACAATGGATGGCTTTCGCTCCAAGTTTCCCGAGGCAAACAATCAATTAGAATATGTTTTAATCAAAAAATGTATAACAAATTCAAAATAAATTCAATAATGGGATTATAAAGGCATTTAAACCGAGTAATAAGGCTTTTCTAGGCATGAGTGACTATAAATGAACTTTTCCTGACAATGGATGGCTTTCGCTCCACGTTTCCCGAGGCAAACAATCAATTACAATCTGTTTTAATCAAAAAATGTAAAAACAATTCAAAATAAATTCAATAATGGGATTATAAGGGAATTTAAACCGAGTAATAAGGCTTTTCTAGGCTTGAGTGACCATAAATGAACCTTTCTTGACAATGGATGGCTTTTGCTCCATGTTTCTAGTGGTAAACAATCTATTACAATATGTTTTAATCAAAAAATGTAAAAAACATTGAAAATAAATTCAATAATGGGATTATAAAGGCATTTAAACCGAGTAATAAGGCTTTTCTAGGCATGAGTGTCTATAAATGAACTTTTCTTGACAATGCATAGCTTTCGCTCCACGTTTCCCGAGGCAAACAATCAATTACAATCTGTTTTAATCAAAAAATGTAAAAACAATTCAATAATGGGATTATAAAGGCATTTAAACCGAGTAATAACGCTTTTCTAGGCATGAGTGACTATAAATGAACTTTTCTTGACAATGGATGGCTTTCGCTCCACGTTTCCCGAGGCAAACAATCAATTACAATCTATTTTAATCAAAAAATGTAAAAACAATTCAAAATAAATTCAATAATGGGATTATAAAGGAATTTAAACCGAGTAATAAGGCTTTTCTAGGCTTGAGTGACCATAAATGAACTTTTCTTGACAATGGATGGCTTTCGCTCCACGTTTCTCGAGGCAAACAATCAGTTACAATCTGTTTTAATCAAAAAATGTAAAAACAATTCAAAATAAATTCAGTAATGGGATTATAAAGGCATTTAAACCGAGTAATAAGGCTTTTCTAGGCATGAGTGACTATAAATGAACTTTTCTTGAAAACGGATGGCTTTCGCTCCACGTTTCCCGAGGCAAACAATCAATTACAATCTGTTTTAATCAAAAAATGTAAAAAACATTCAATAATGGGATTATAAAGGCATTTAAACCGAGTAATAAGGCTTTTGTAGGCATGAGTGACTATAAATGAACTTTTCTTGACAATGGATGGCTTTCGCTCCACGTTTCCCGAGGCAAACAATCAATTACAATCTGTTTTAATCAAAAAATGTAAAAACAATTCAAAATAAATTCAATAATGGGATTATAAAGGCATTTAAACCGAGCAATAAGGCGTTTCTAGGCATGAGTGACTATAAATGATCTTTTCTTGACAATGGATGGCTTTCGCTCCAAGTTTCCCAAGGCAAACAATCAATTACAATCTGTTTTAATCAAAAAATGTAAAAAAAATTCAAAATAAATTCAATAATGGGATTATAAAGGCATTTAAACCGAATAATAAGGCTTTGCTAGGCATGAGTGACTATAAATGAACTTTTCTTGACAATGGATGGCTTTCGTTCCAAGTTTCCCGAGGCAAACAATCAATTAGAATCTGTTTTAATCAAAAAATGTAAAAAAAATACAAAATAAATTCAATAATGGGATTATAAAGGCATTTAAACCGAGTAATAAGGCTTTTCTTGGCATGAGTGACTATAAATGAACTTTTCTTGGCAATGGATGGCTTTCACTCCACTTTCCCGAGGCAGACAATCAATTACAATCTGTTTTAATCAAAAAATGTAAAAACAATTCAAAATAAATTCAATAATGGGATTATAAAGGCATTTAAACCGAGCAATAAGGCTTTTCTAGGCATGAGTGACTATAAATGATCTTTTCTTGACAATGGATGGCTTTCGCTCCAAGTTTCCCGAGGCAAACAATCAATTAGAATATGTTTTAATCAAAAAATGTATAACAAATTCAAAATAAATTCAATAATGGGATTATAAAGGCATTTAAACCGAGTAATAAGGCTTTTCTAGGCTTGAGTGACTATAAATGAACTTTTCTTGACAATGGATGGCTTTCGCTCCACGTTTCCCGAGGCAAACAATCAATTACAATCTGTTTTAATCAAAAAATGTAAAAACAATTCAAAATAAATGCAATAATGGGATTATAAAGGCATTTAAACCGAGTAATAAGGCTTTTCTAGGCATGAGTGACTATAAATGAACTTTTCTTGACAATGGATGGCTTTCGCTCCACGTTTTCTAAGGCAAACAATCAATTACAATCTGTTTGAATCAAAAAATGGGAAAAAAATTCAAAATAAATTCAATAATGGGATTATAAAGGCATTTAAACCGAGTAATAAGGCTTTTCTAGGCTTGAGTGACTATAAATGAACTTTTCTTGACAATGGATGGCTTTCGCTCCAAGTTTCCCGAGGTAAACAATCAATTACAATCTGTTTTAATCAAAAAATGTAAAAAAAAATTCAAAATAAACTCAATAATGGGATTATAAAGGCATTTAAACCGAGTAATAAGGCTTTTCTAGGCATGAGTGACTATAAATGAACTTTTCTTGACAATGGATGGCATTCGCTCCATGTTTCCCGAGGCAAACAATCAATTACAATCTGTTTTAATCAAAAAATGTAAAAACAATTCAAAATAAATTCAATAATGGGATTATAAAGGCATTTAAACCGAGTAATAAGGCTTTTCTAGGCTTGATTGACTATAAATGAACTTTTCTTGACAATGGATGGCTTTGGCTCTATGTTTCTAGAGGTAAACAATCTATTACAATATGTTTTAATCAAAAAATGTAAAAAAAATTCAAAATAAATTCAATAATGGGATTATAAAGGCATTTAAACCGAGTAATAAGGCTTTTCTAGGCATGAGTGACTATAAATGAACTTTTCTTGACAATGGATGGCTTTCGCTCCACGTTTCCCGAGGGAAACAATCAATTACAATCTGTTTTAATCAAAAAATGTAAAAAAAATTCAATAATGGGATTATAAAGGCATGTAAACCGAGTAATAAGGCTTTTCTAGGCATGAGTGACTATAAATGAACTTTTCTTGACAATGGATGGCTTTCGCTCCACGTTTCCCGAGGCAAACAATCAATTACAATCTGTTTTAATCAAAAAATGTAAAAACAATTCAAAATAAATTCAATAATGGGATTATAAAGGCATTTAAACCGAGCAATAAGGCTTTTCTGGGCATGAGTGACTGTAAATGATCTTTTCTTGACAATGGATGGCTTTCGCTCCAAGTTTCCCGAGGCAAACAATCAATTACAATCTGTTTTAATGAAAAAATGTAAAAAAAATTCAAAATAAATTCAATAATGGGATTATAAAGGCATTTAAACCGAATAATAAGGCTTTGCTAGGCATGAGTGACTATAAATGAACTTTTCTTGACAATGGATGGCTTTCGTTTCACGTTTCCCTAGGCAACCAATCAATTAGAATCTGTTTTAATCAAAAAATGTAAAAAAAATTCAAAATAAATTCAATAATGGGATTATAAAGGCATTTAAACCGAGTAATAAGGCTTTTCTAGGCATGAGTGTCTATAAATGAACTTTTCTTGACAATGCATAGCTTTTGCTCCACGTTTCCCGAGGCAAACAATCAATTACAATCTGTTTTAATCAAAAAATGTAAAAACAATTCAATAATGGGATTATAAAGGCATTTAAACCGAGTAATAACGCTTTTCTAGGCATGAGTGACTATAAATGAACTTTTCTTGACAATGGATGGCTTTCGCTCCACGTTTCCCGAGGCAAACAATCAATTACAATCTATTTTAATCAAAAAATGTAAAAACAATTCAAAATAAATTCAATAATGGGATTATAAAGGAATTTAAACCGAGTAATAAGGGTTTTCTAGGCTTGAGTGACCATAAATGAACTTTTCTTGACAATGGATGGCTTTTGCTCCATGTTTCTAGTGGTAAACAATCTATTACAATATGTTTTAATCAAAAAATGTAAAAAACATTGAAAATAAATTCAATAATGGGATTATAAAGGCATTTAAACCGAGTAATAAGGCTTTTCTAGGCATGAGTGACTATAAATGAACTTTTCTTGACAGTGGATGGCTTTCGCTCCACGTTTCCCGAGGCAAACAATCAGTTACAATCTGTATTAATCAAAAAATGTAAAAACAATTCAAAATAAATTCAATAATGGGATTATAAAGGCATTTAAACCGAGTAATAAGGCTTTTCTAGGCATGAGTGACTGTAAATGAACTTTTCTTGACAATGGATGGCTTTCGCTCCTCATTTCCCGAGGCAAACAATCAATTACAATCTGTTTTAATCAAAAAATGTAAAAACAATTCAAAATAAATTCAATAATGGGATTATAAAGGCATTTAAACCGAGTAATAAGGCTTTTCTAGGCATGAGTGACTATAAATGAACTTTTCTTGACAATGGATGGCTTTCGCTCCAAGTTTCCCGAGGCAAACAATCAATTACAATCTGTTTTAATCAAAAAATGTAAAAACAATTCAAAATAAATTCAATAATGGGATTATAAAGGCATTTAAACCGAGCAATAAGGCTTTTCTAGGCATGAGTGACTATAAATGATCTTTTCTTGACAATGGATGGCTTTCGTTCCAAGTTTCCCGAGGAAAACAATCAATTAGAATCTGTTTTAATCAAAAAATGTAAAAAAAATTCAAAATAAATTCAATAATGGGATTATAAAGGCATTTAAATCGAGTAATAAGGCTTTTCTAGGCATGAGTGACTATAAATGAACTTTTCTTGGCAATGGATGACTTTCGCTCCACGTTTCCCGAGGCAAAAAATCAATTACAATCTGTTTTAATCAAAAAATGTAAAAACAATTCAAAATAAATTCAATAATGGGATTATAAAGGCATTTTAACCGAGCAATAAGGCTTTTCTAGGCATGAGTGACTATAAATGATCTTTTCTTGACAATGGATGGCTTTCGCTCCAAGTTTCCCGAGGCAAACAATCAATTAGAATATGTTTTAATCAAAAAATGTATAACAAATTCAAAATAAATTCAATAATGGGATTATAAAGGCATTTAAACCGAGTAATAAGGCTTTTCTAGGCATGAGTGTCTATAAATGAACTTTTCTTGACAATGGATGGCTTTCGCTCCACGTTTTCTAAGGCAAACAATCAATTACAATCTGTGTGAATCAAAAAATGGGAAAAAAATTCAAAATAAATTCAATAATGGGATTATAAAGGCATTTAAACCGAGTAATAAGGCTTTTCTAGGCTTGAGTGACTATAAATGAACTTTTCTTGACAATGGATGGCTTTCGCTCCAAGTTTCCCGAGGTAAACAATCAATTACAATCTGTTTTAATCAAAAAATGTAAAAAAAAATTCAAAATAAACTCAATAATGGGATTATAAAGGCATTTAAACCGAGTAATAAGGCTTTTCTAGGCATGAGTGACTATAAATGAACTTTTCTTGACAATGGATGGCATTCGCTCCATGTTTCCCGAGGCAAACAATCAATTACAATCTGTTTTAATCAAAAAATGTAAAAACAATTCAAAATAAATTCAATAATGGGATTATAAAGGCATTTAAACCGAGTAATAAGGCTTTTCTAGGCTTGATTGACTATAAATGAACTTTTCTTGACAATGGATGGCTTTGGCTCTATGTTTCTAGAGGTAAACAATCTATTACAATATGTTTTAATCAAAAAATGTAAAAAAAATTCAAAATAAATTCAATAATGGGATTATAAAGGCATTTAAACCGAGTAATAAGGCTTTTCTAGGCATGAGTGACTATAAATGAACTTTTCTTGACAATGGATGGCTTTCGCTCCACGTTTCCCGAGGGAAACAATCAATTACAATCTGTTTTAATCAAAAAATGTAAAAAAAATTCAATAATGGGATTATAAAGGCATGTAAACCGAGTAATAAGGCTTTTCTAGGCATGAGTGACTATAAATGAACTTTTCTTGACAATGGATGGCTTTCGCTCCACGTTTCCCGAGGCAAACAATCAATTACAATCTGTTTTAATCAAAAAATGTAAAAACAATTCAAAATAAATTCAATAATGGGATTATAAAGGCATTTAAACCGAGCAATAAGGCTTTTCTGGGCATGAGTGACTGTAAATGATCTTTTCTTGACAATGGATGGCTTTCGCTCCAAGTTTCCCGAGGCAAACAATCAATTACAATCTGTTTTAATGAAAAAATGTAAAAAAAATTCAAAATAAATTCAATAATGGGATTATAAAGGCATTTAAACCGAATAATAAGGCTTTGCTAGGCATGAGTGACTATAAATGAACTTTTCTTGACAATGGATGGCTTTCGTTTCACGTTTCCCTAGGCAACCAATCAATTAGAATCTGTTTTAATCAAAAAATGTAAAAAAAATTCAAAATAAATTCAATAATGGGATTATAAAGGCATTTAAACCGAGTAATAAGGCTTTTCTAGGCATGAGTGTCTATAAATGAACTTTTCTTGACAATGCATAGCTTTTGCTCCACGTTTCCCGAGGCAAACAATCAATTACAATCTGTTTTAATCAAAAAATGTAAAAACAATTCAATAATGGGATTATAAAGGCATTTAAACCGAGTAATAACGCTTTTCTAGGCATGAGTGACTATAAATGAACTTTTCTTGACAATGGATGGCTTTCGCTCCACGTTTCCCGAGGCAAACAATCAATTACAATCTATTTTAATCAAAAAATGTAAAAACAATTCAAAATAAATTCAATAATGGGATTATAAAGGAATTTAAACCGAGTAATAAGGGTTTTCTAGGCTTGAGTGACCATAAATGAACTTTTCTTGACAATGGATGGCTTTTGCTCCATGTTTCTAGTGGTAAACAATCTATTACAATATGTTTTAATCAAAAAATGTAAAAAACATTGAAAATAAATTCAATAATGGGATTATAAAGGCATTTAAACCGAGTAATAAGGCTTTTCTAGGCATGAGTGACTATAAATGAACTTTTCTTGACAGTGGATGGCTTTCGCTCCACGTTTCCCGAGGCAAACAATCAGTTACAATCTGTATTAATCAAAAAATGTAAAAACAATTCAAAATAAATTCAATAATGGGATTATAAAGGCATTTAAACCGAGTAATAAGGCTTTTCTAGGCATGAGTGACTGTAAATGAACTTTTCTTGACAATGGATGGCTTTCGCTCCTCATTTCCCGAGGCAAACAATCAATTACAATCTGTTTTAATCAAAAAATGTAAAAACAATTCAAAATAAATTCAATAATGGGATTATAAAGGCATTTAAACCGAGTAATAAGGCTTTTCTAGGCATGAGTGACTATAAATGAACTTTTCTTGACAATGGATGGCTTTCGCTCCAAGTTTCCCGAGGCAAACAATCAATTACAATCTGTTTTAATCAAAAAATGTAAAAACAATTCAAAATAAATTCAATAATGGGATTATAAAGGCATTTAAACCGAGCAATAAGGCTTTTCTAGGCATGAGTGACTATAAATGATCTTTTCTTGACAATGGATGGCTTTCGTTCCAAGTTTCCCGAGGAAAACAATCAATTAGAATCTGTTTTAATCAAAAAATGTAAAAAAAATTCAAAATAAATTCAATAATGGGATTATAAAGGCATTTAAATCGAGTAATAAGGCTTTTCTAGGCATGAGTGACTATAAATGAACTTTTCTTGGCAATGGATGACTTTCGCTCCACGTTTCCCGAGGCAAAAAATCAATTACAATCTGTTTTAATCAAAAAATGTAAAAACAATTCAAAATAAATTCAATAATGGGATTATAAAGGCATTTTAACCGAGCAATAAGGCTTTTCTAGGCATGAGTGACTATAAATGATCTTTTCTTGACAATGGATGGCTTTCGCTCCAAGTTTCCCGAGGCAAACAATCAATTAGAATATGTTTTAATCAAAAAATGTATAACAAATTCAAAATAAATTCAATAATGGGATTATAAAGGCATTTAAACCGAGTAATAAGGCTTTTCTAGGCATGAGTGACTATAAATGAACTTTTCCTGACAATGGATGGCTTTCGCTCCACGTTTCCCGAGGCAAACAATCAATTACAATCTGTTTTAATCAAAAAATGTAAAAACAATTCAAAATAAATTCAATAATGGGATTATAAGGGAATTTAAACCGAGTAATAAGGCTTTTCTAGGCTTGAGTGACCATAAATGAACCTTTCTTGACAATGGATGGCTTTTGCTCCATGTTTCTAGTGGTAAACAATCTATTACAATATGTTTTAATCAAAAAATGTAAAAAACATTGAAAATAAATTCAATAATGGGATTATAAAGGCATTTAAACCGAGTAATAAGGCTTTTCTAGGCATGAGTGTCTATAAATGAACTTTTCTTGACAATGCATAGCTTTCGCTCCACGTTTCCCGAGGCAAACAATCAATTACAATCTGTTTTAATCAAAAAATGTAAAAACAATTCAATAATGGGATTATAAAGGCATTTAAACCGAGTAATAACGCTTTTCTAGGCATGAGTGACTATAAATGAACTTTTCTTGACAATGGATGGCTTTCGCTCCACGTTTCCCGAGGCAAACAATCAATTACAATCTATTTTAATCAAAAAATGTAAAAACAATTCAAAATAAATTCAATAATGGGATTATAAAGGAATTTAAACCGAGTAATAAGGCTTTTCTAGGCTTGAGTGACCATAAATGAACTTTTCTTGACAATGGATGGCTTTCGCTCCACGTTTCCCGAGGCAAACAATCAATTACAATCTGTTTTAATCAAAAAATGTAAAAACAATTCAAAATAAATGCAATAATGGGATTATAAAGGCATTTAAACCGAGTAATAAGGCTTTTCTAGGCATGAGTGACTATAAATGAACTTTTCTTGACAATGGATGGCTTTCGCTCCACGTTTTCTGAGGCAAACAATCAATTACAATCTGTTTTAATCAAAAAATGGGAAAAAAATTCAAAATAAATTCAATAATGGGATTATAAAGGCATTTAAACCGAGTAATAAGGCTTTTCTAGGCTTGAGTGACTATAAATGAACTTTTCTTGACAATGGATGGCTTTCGCTCCAAGTTTCCCGAGGTAAACAATCAATTACAATATGTTTTAATCAAAAAATGTAAAAAAAAATTCAAAATAAACTCAATAATGGGATTATAAAGGCATTTAAACCGAGTAATAAGGCTTTTCTAGGCATGAGTGACTATAAATGAACTTTTCTTGACAATGGATGGCATTCGCTCCATGTTTCCCGAGGCAAACAATCAATTACAATCTGTTTTAATCAAAAAATGTAAAAACAATTCAAAATAAATTCAATAATGGGATTATAAAGGCATTTAAACCGAGTAATAAGGCTTTTCTAGGCTTGATTGACTATAAATGAACTTTTCTTGACAATGGATGGCTTTGGCTCTATGTTTCTAGAGGTAAACAATCTATTACAATATGTTTTAATCAAAAAATGTAAAAAAAATTCAAAATAAATTCAATAATGGGATTATAAAGGCATTTAAACCGAGTAATAAGGCTTTTCTAGGCATGAGTGACTATAAATGAACTTTTCTTGACAATGGATGGCTTTCGCTCCACGTTTCCCGAGGCAAACAATCAATTACAATCTGTTTTAATCAAAAAATGTAAAAACAATTCAAAATAAATTCAATAATGGGATTATAAAGGCATTTAAACCGAGCAATAAGGCTTTTCTAGGCATGAGTGACTATAAATGATCTTTTCTTGACAATGGATGGCTTTCGTTCCAAGTTTCCCGAGGAAAACAATCAATTAGAATCTGTTTTAATCAAAAAATGTAAAAAAAATTCAAAATAAATTCAATAATGGGATTATAAAGGCATTTAAATCGAGTAATAAGGCTTTTCTAGGCATGAGTGACTATAAATGAACTTTTCTTGGCAATGGATGACTTTCGCTCCACGTTTCCCGAGGCAAAAAATCAATTACAATCTGTTTTAATCAAAAAATGTAAAAACAATTCAAAATAAATTCAATAATGGGATTATATAGGCATTTTAACCGAGCAATAAGGCTTTTCTAGGCATGAGTGACTATAAATGATCTTTTCTTGACAATGGATGGCTTTCGCTCCAAGTTTCCCGAGGCAAACAATCAATTAGAATATGTTTTAATCAAAAAATGTATAACAAATTCAAAATAAATTCAATAATGGGATTATAAAGGCATTTAAACCGAGTAATAAGGCTTTTCTAGGCATGAGTGACTATAAATGAACTTTTCCTGACAATGGATGGCTTTCGCTCCACGTTTCCCGAGGCAAACAATCAATTACAATCTGTTTTAATCAAAAAATGTAAAAACAATTCAAAATAAATTCAATAATGGGATTATATAGGCATTTTAACCGAGCAATAAGGCTTTTCTAGGCATGAGTGACTATAAATGATCTTTTCTTGACAATGGATGGCTTTCGCTCCAAGTTTCCCGAGGCAAACAATCAATTACAATCTGTTTTAATGAAAAAATGTAAAAAAAATTCAAAATAAATTCAATAATGGGATTATAAAGGCATTTAAACCGAATAATAAGGCTTTGCTAGGCATGAGTGACTATAAATGAACTTTTCTTGACAATGGATGGCTTTCGTTTCACGTTTCCCTAGGCAAACAATCAATTAGAATCTGTTTTAATCAAAAAATGTAAAAAAAATTCAAAATAAATTCAATAATGGGATTATAAAGGCATTTAAACCGAGTAATAAGGCTTTTCTAGGCATGAGTGTCTATAAATGAACTTTTCTTGACAATGCATAGCTTTTGCTCCACGTTTCCCGAGGCAAACAATCAATTACAATCTGTTTTAATCAAAAAATGTAAAAACAATTCAATAATGGGATTATAAAGGCATTTAAACCGAGTAATAACGCTTTTCTAGGCATGAGTGACTATAAATGAACTTTTCTTGACAATGGATGGCTTTCGCTCCACGTTTCCCGAGGCAAACAATCAATTACAATCTGTTTTAATCAAAAAATGTAAAAACAATTCAAAATAAATTCAATAATGGGATTATAAAGGCATTTAAACCGAGCAATAAGGCTTTTCTAGGCATGAGTGACTATAAATGATCTTTTCTTGACAATGGATGGCTTTCGTTCCAAGTTTCCCGAGGAAAACAATCAATTAGAATCTGTTTTAATCAAAAAATGTAAAAAAAATTCAAAATAAATTCAATAATGGGATTATAAAGGCATTTAAATCGAGTAATAAGGCTTTTCTAGGCATGAGTGACTATAAATGAACTTTTCTTGGCAATGGATGACTTTCGCTCCACGTTTCCCGAGGCAAAAAATCAATTACAATCTGTTTTAATCAAAAAATGTAAAAACAATTCAAAATAAATTCAATAATGGGATTATATAGGCATTTTAACCGAGCAATAAGGCTTTTCTAGGCATGAGTGACTATAAATGATCTTTTCTTGACAATGGATGGCTTTCGCTCCAAGTTTCCCGAGGCAAACAATCAATTAGAATATGTTTTAATCAAAAAATGTATAACAAATTCAAAATAAATTCAATAATGGGATTATAAAGGCATTTAAACCGAGTAATAAGGCTTTTCTAGGCATGAGTGACTATAAATGAACTTTTCCTGACAATGGATGGCTTTCGCTCCACGTTTCCCGAGGCAAACAATCAATTACAATCTGTTTTAATCAAAAAATATAAAAACAATTCAAAATAAATTCAATAATGGGATTATAAGGGAATTTAAACCGAGTAATAAGGCTTTTCTAGGCTTGAGTGACCATAAATGAACCTTTCTTGACAATGGATGGCTTTTGCTCCATGTTTCTAGTGGTAAACAATCTATTACAATATGTTTTAATCAAAAAATGTAAAAAACATTGAAAATAAATTCAATAATGGGATTATAAAGGCATTTAAACCGAGTAATAAGGCTTTTCTAGGCATGAGTGTCTATAAATGAACTTTTCTTGACAATGCATAGCTTTCGCTCCACGTTTCCCGAGGCAAACAATCAATTACAATCTGTTTTAATCAAAAAATGTAAAAACAATTCAATAATGGGATTATAAAGGCATTTAAACCGAGTAATAACGCTTTTCTAGGCATGAGTGACTATAAATGAACTTTTCTTGACAATGGATGGCTTTCGCTCCACGTTTCCCGAGGCAAACAATCAATTACAATCTATTTTAATCAAAAAATGTAAAAACAATTCAAAATAAATTCAATAATGGGATTATAAAGGAATTTAAACCGAGTAATAAGGCTTTTCTAGGCTTGAGTGACCATAAATGAACTTTTCTTGACAATGGATGGCTTTCGCTCCACGTTTCTCGAGGCAAACAATCAGTTACAATCTGTTTTAATCAAAAAATGTAAAAACAATTCAAAATAAATTCAGTAATGGGATTATAAAGGCATTTAAACCGAGTAATAAGGCTTTTCTAGGCATGAGTGACTATAAATGAACTTTTCTTGAAAACGGATGGCTTTCGCTCCACGTTTCCCGAGGCAAACAATCAATTACAATCTGTTTTAATCAAAAAATGTAAAAAAAATTCAATAATGGGATTATAAAGGCATTTAAACCGAGTAATAAGGCTTTTGTAGGCATGAGTGACTATAAATGAACTTTTCTTGACAATGGATGGCTTTCGCTCCACGTTTCCCGAGGCAAACAATCAATTACAATCTGTTTTAATCAAAAAATGTAAAAACAATTCAAAATAAATTCAATAATGGGATTATAAAGGCATTTAAACCGAGCAATAAGGCGTTTCTAGGCATGAGTGACTATAAATGATCTTTTCTTGACAATGGATGGCTTTCGCTCCAAGTTTCCCAAGGCAAACAATCAATTACAATATGTTTTAATCAAAAAATGTAAAAAAAATTCAAAATAAATTCAATAATGGGATTATAAAGGCATTTAAACCGAATAATAAGGCTTTGCTAGGCATGAGTGACTATAAATGAACTTTTCTTGACAATGGATGGCTTTCGTTCCAAGTTTCCCGAGGCAAACAATCAATTAGAATCTGTTTTAATCAAAAAATGTAAAAAAAATACAAAATAAATTCAATAATGGGATTATAAAGGCATTTAAACCGAGTAATAAGGCTTTTCTAGGCATGAGTGACTATAAATGAACTTTTCTTGGCAATGGATGGCTTTCACTCCACTTTCCCGAGGCAGACAATCAATTACAATCTGTTTTAATCAAAAAATGTAAAAACAATTCAAAATAAATTCAATAATGGGATTATAAAGGCATTTAAACCGAGCAATAAGGCTTTTCTAGGCATGAGTGACTATAAATGATCTTTTCTTGACAATGGATGGCTTTCGCTCCAAGTTTCCCGAGGCAAACAATCAATTAGAATATGTTTTAATCAAAAAATGTATAACAAATTCAAAATAAATTCAATAATGGGATTATAAAGGCATTTAAACCGAGTAATAAGGCTTTTCTAGGCATGAGTGACTATAAATGAACTTTTCTTGACAATGGATGGCTTTCGCTCCACGTTTCCCGAGGCAAACAATCAATTACAATCTGTTTTAATCAAAAAATGTAAAAACAATTCAAAATAAATGCAATAATGGGATTATAAAGGCATTTAAACCGAGTAATAAGGCTTTTCTAGGCATGAGTGACTATAAATGAACTTTTCTTGACAATGGATGGCTTTCGCTCCACGTTTTCTAAGGCAAACAATCAATTACAATCTGTTTGAATCAAAAAATGGGAAAAAAATTCAAAATAAATTCAATAATGGGATTATAAAGGCATTTAAACCGAGTAATAAGGCTTTTCTAGGCTTGAGTGACTATAAATGAACTTTTCTTGACAATGGATGGCTTTCGCTCCAAGTTTCCCGAGGTAAACAATCAATTACAATCTGTTTTAATCAAAAAATGTAAAAACAATTCAAAATAAATTCAATAATGGGATTATAAAGGCATTTAAACCGAGTAATAAGGCTTTTCTAGGCTTGATTGACTATAAATGAACTTTTCTTGACAATGGATGGCTTTGGCTCTATGTTTCTAGAGGTAAACAATCTATTACAATATGTTTTAATCAAAAAATGTAAAAAAAATTCAAAATAAATTCAATAATGGGATTATAAAGGCATTTAAACCGAGTAATAAGGCTTTTCTAGGCATGAGTGACTATAAATGAACTTTTCTTGACAATGGATGGCTTTCGCTCCACGTTTCCCGAGGGAAACAATCAATTACAATCTGTTTTAATCAAAAAATGTAAAAAAAATTCAAAATAAATTCAATAATGGGATTATAAAGGCATTTAAACCGAGTAATAAGGCTTTTCTAGGCATGAGTGACTATAAATGAACTTTTCTTGACAATGGATGGCTTTCGCTCCACGTTTCCCGAGGGAAACAATCAATTACAATCTGTTTTAATCAAAAAATGTAAAAACAATTCAAAATAAATTCAATAATGGGATTATAAAGGCATTTGAACCGAGTAATAAGGCTTTTCTAGGCATGAGTGACTATAAATGAACTTTTCTTGGCAATGGATGGCTTTCACTCCACTTTCCCGAGGCAGACAATCAATTACAATCTGTTTTAATCAAAAAATGTAAAAACAATTCAAAATAAATTCAATAATGGGATTATATAGGCATTTTAACCGAGCAATAAGGCTTTTCTAGGCATGAGTGACTATAAATGATCTTTTCTTGACAATGGATGGCTTTCGCTCCAAGTTTCCCGAGGCAAACAATCAATTAGAATATGTTTTAATCAAAAAATGTATAACAAATTCAAAATAAATTCAATAATGGGATTATAAAGGCATTTAAACCGAGTAATAAGGCTTTTCTAGGCATGAGTGACTATAAATGAACTTTTCCTGACAATGGATGGCTTTCGCTCCACGTTTCCCGAGGCAAACAATCAATTACAATCTGTTTTAATCAAAAAATGTAAAAACAATTCAAAATAAATTCAATAATGGGATTATAAGGGAATTTAAACCGAGTAATAAGGCTTTTCTAGGCTTGAGTGACCATAAATGAACCTTTCTTGACAATGGATGGCTTTTGCTCCATGTTTCTAGTGGTAAACAATCTATTACAATATGTTTTAATCAAAAAATGTAAAAAACATTGAAAATAAATTCAATAATGGGATTATAAAGGCATTTAAACCGAGTAATAAGGCTTTTCTAGGCATGAGTGTCTATAAATGAACTTTTCTTGACAATGCATAGCTTTCGCTCCACGTTTCCCGAGGCAAACAATCAATTACAATCTGTTTTAATCAAAAAATGTAAAAACAATTCAATAATGGGATTATAAAGGCATTTAAACCGAGTAATAACGCTTTTCTAGGCATGAGTGACTATAAATGAACTTTTCTTGACAATGGATGGCTTTCGCTCCACGTTTCCCGAGGCAAACAATCAATTACAATCTATTTTAATCAAAAAATGTAAAAACAATTCAAAATAAATTCAATAATGGGATTATAAAGGAATTTAAACCGAGTAATAAGGCTTTTCTAGGCTTGAGTGACCATAAATGAACTTTTCTTGACAATGGATGGCTTTCGCTCCACGTTTCTCGAGGCAAACAATCAGTTACAATCTGTTTTAATCAAAAAATGTAAAAACAATTCAAAATAAATTCAGTAATGGGATTATAAAGGCATTTAAACCGAGTAATAAGGCTTTTCTAGGCATGAGTGACTATAAATGAACTTTTCTTGAAAACGGATGGCTTTCGCTCCACGTTTCCCGAGGCAAACAATCAATTACAATCTGTTTTAATCAAAAAATGTAAAAAAAATTCAATAATGGGATTATAAAGGCATTTTAACCGAGTAATAAGGCTTTTGTAGGCATGAGTGACTATAAATGAACTTTTCTTGACAATGGATGGCTTTCGCTCCACGTTTCCCGAGGCAAACAATCAATTACAATCTGTTTTAATCAAAAAATGTAAAAACAATTCAAAATAAATTCAATAATGGGATTATAAAGGCATTTAAACCGAGCAATAAGGCGTTTCTAGGCATGAGTGACTATAAATGATCTTTTCTTGACAATGGATGGCTTTCGCTCCAAGTTTCCCAAGGCAAACAATCAATTACAATCTGTTTTAATCAAAAAATGTAAAAAAAATTCAAAATAAATTCAATAATGGGATTATAAAGGCATTTAAACCGAATAATAAGGCTTTGCTAGGCATGAGTGACTATAAATGAACTTTTCTTGACAATGGATGGCTTTCGTTCCAAGTTTCCCGAGGCAAACAATCAATTAGAATCTGTTTTAATCAAAAAATGTAAAAAAAATACAAAATAAATTCAATAATGGGATTATAAAGGCATTTAAACCGAGTAATAAGGCTTTTCTAGGCATGAGTGACTATAAATGAACTTTTCTTGGCAATGGATGGCTTTCACTCCACTTTCCCGAGGCAGACAATCAATTACAATCTGTTTTAATCAAAAAATGTAAAAACAATTCAAAATAAATTCAATAATGGGATTATAAAGGCATTTAAACCGAGCAATAAGGCTTTTCTAGGCATGAGTGACTATAAATGATCTTTTCTTGACAATGGATGGCTTTCGCTCCAAGTTTCCCGAGGCAAACAATCAATTAGAATATGTTTTAATCAAAAAATGTATAACAAATTCAAAATAAATTCAATAATGGGATTATAAAGGCATTTAAACCGAGTAATAAGGCTTTTCTAGGCATGAGTGACTATAAATGAACTTTTCTTGACAATGGATGGCTTTCGCTCCACGTTTCCCGAGGCAAACAATCAATTACAATCTGTTTTAATCAAAAAATGTAAAAACAATTCAAAATAAATGCAATAATGGGATTATAAAGGCATTTAAACCGAGTAATAAGGCTTTTCTAGGCATGAGTGACTATAAATGAACTTTTCTTGACAATGGATGGCTTTCGCTCCACGTTTTCTAAGGCAAACAATCAATTACAATCTGTTTGAATCAAAAAATGGGAAAAAAATTCAAAATAAATTCAATAATGGGATTATAAAGGCATTTAAACCGAGTAATAAGGCTTTTCTAGGCTTGAGTGACTATAAATGAACTTTTCTTGACAATGGATGGCTTTCGCTCCAAGTTTCCCGAGGTAAACAATCAATTACAATCTGTTTTAATCAAAAAATGTAAAAAAAAATTCAAAATAAACTCAATAATGGGATTATAAAGGCATTTAAACCGAGTAATAAGGCTTTTCTAGGCATGAGTGACTATAAATGAACTTTTCTTGACAATGGATGGCATTCGCTCCATGTTTCCCGAGGCAAACAATCAATTACAATCTGTTTTAATCAAAAAATGTAAAAACAATTCAAAATAAATTCAATAATGGGATTATAAAGGCATTTAAACCGAGTAATAAGGCTTTTCTAGGCTTGATTGACTATAAATGAACTTTTCTTGACAATGGATGGCTTTGGCTCTATGTTTCTAGAGGTAAACAATCTATTACAATATGTTTTAATCAAAAAATGTAAAAAAAATTTAAAATAAATTCAATAATGGGATTATAAAGGCATTTAAACCGAGTAATAAGGCTTTTCTAGGCATGAGTGACTATAAATGAACTTTTCTTGACAATGGATGGCTTTCGCTCCACGTTTCCCGAGGGAAACAATCAATTACAATCTGTTTTAATCAAAAAATGTAAAAACAATTCAAAATAAATTCAATAATGGGATTATAAAGGCATTTGAACCGAGTAATAAGGCTTTTCTAGGCATGAGTGACTATAAATGAACTTTTCTTGACAATGGATGGCTTTCGCTCCACGTTTTCCGAGGCAAACAATCAATTACAATCTGTTTTAATCAAAAAATGTAAAAACAATTCAAAATAAATTCAATAATGGGATTATAAAGGCATTTAAACCGAGCAATAAGGCTTTTCTAGGCATGAGTGACTATAAATGATCTTTTCCTGACAATGGATGGCTTTCGCTCCAAGTTGCCCGAGGCAAACAATCAATTAGAATATGTTTTAATCAAAAAATGTAAAAACAATTCAAAATAAATTCAATAATGGGATTATAAAGGCATTTAAACCGAGCAATAAGGCTTTTCTAGGCATGAGTGACTATAAATGATCTTTTCCTGACAATGGATGGCTTTCGCTCCAAGTTGCCCGAGGCAAACAATCAATTAGAATATGTTTTAATCAAAAAATGTAAAAACAATTCAAAATAAATTCAATAATGGGATTATAAAGGCATTTAAACCGAGTAATAAGGCTTTTCTAGGCATTAGTGACTATAAATGAAATATTCTTGACAATGGATGGCTTTTGCTCCAAGTTTCCCGAGGTAAACAATCGATTACATTCTGTTTTAATCAAAAAATGTAAAAAAAATTCAAAATAAACTCAATAATTGGATTATAAAAGCATTTAAACCGAGTAATAAGGCTTTTCTAGGCTTGATTGACTATAAATGAACTTTTCTTGACAATAGATGGCTTTCGCTCCACGTTTCCCGAGGCAAACAATCAATTACAATCTGTTTTAATCAAAAAATGTAAAAACAATTCAAAATAAATTCAATAATGGGATTATAAAGGCATTTAAACAGAGCAATAAGGCTTTTCTAGGCATGAGTGACTATAAATGATCTTTTCTTGACAATGGATGGCTTTCGCTCCATGTTTCCCGAGGCAAACAATCAATTAGAATATGTTTTAATCAAAAAATGTAAAAACAATTCAAAATAAATTCCATAATGGGATTATAAAGGCATCTAAACCGAGTAATAAGGCTTTTCTAAGCATTAGTGACTATAAATGAACTATTCTTGACAATGGATGGCTTTTGCTCCAAGTTTCCCGAGGTAAACAATCGATTACAATCTGTTTTAATCAAAAAATGTAAAAAAAATTCAAAATAAACTCAATAATTGGATTATAAAGGCATTTAAACCGAGTAATAAGGCTTTTCTAGGCTTGATTGACTATAAATGAACTTTTCTTGACAAAGGATGGCTTTCGCTCCACGTTTCCCGAGGCAAACAATCAATTACAATTTGTTTCAATCAAAAAATGTAAAAAACATTCAAAATAAATTCAATAATGGGATTATAAAGGCACTTAAACCGAGTAATAAGGCTTTTCTAGGCATGAGTGACTATAAATGAACTTTTCTTGACAATGGATAGCTTTCGCTCCACGTTTCCCGAGGCAAACAATCAATTACAATCTGTTTTAATCAAAAAATGTAAAAACAATTCAAAATAAATTCAATAATGGGATTATAAAGGCATTTAAACCGAGTAATAAGGCTTTTCTAGGCATGAGTGACTGTAAATGAACTTTTCTTGACAATGGATGGCATTCGCTCCATGTTTCCCGAGGCAAACAATCAATTACAATCTGTTTTAATCAAAAAATGTAAAAACAATTCAAAATAAATTCAATAATGGGATTATAAAGGCATTTAAACCGAGTAATAAGGCTTTTCTAGGCTTGATTGACTATAAATGAACTTTTCTTGACAATGGATGGCTTTGGCTCCATGTTTCTAGAGGTAAACAATCTATTACAATATGTTTTAATCAAAAAATGGAAAAAATATTCAAAATAAATTCAATAATGGGATTATAAAGGCATTTAAACCGAGTAATAAGGCTTTTCTAGGCATGAGTGACTATAAATGAACTTTTCTTGACAACGGATGGCTTTCGCTCCACGTTTCCCGAGGCAAACAATCAATTACAATATGTTTTAATCAAAAAATGTAAAAAAAATTCAAAATAAATTCAATAATGGGATTATAAAGGCATTTAAACCGAGTAATAAGGCTTTTCTAGGCATGAATGACTATAAATGAACTTTTCTTGACAACGGATGGCTTTCGCTCCACGTTTCTCGAGGCAAACAATCAATTACAATCTGTTTTAATCAAAAAATGTAAAAACAATTCAAAATAAATTCAATAATGGGATTATAAAGGCATTTAAACCGAGCAATAAGGCTTTTCTAGGCATGAGTGACTATAAATGATCTTTTCTTGACAATGGATGGCTTTCGCACCAAGTTTCCCGAGGCAAACAATCAATTAGAATATGTTTTAATCAAAAAATGTAAAAAAAATTCAAAATAAATTCAACAATGGGATTATAAAGGCATTTAAACCGAATAATAAGGCTTTGCTAGGCATGAGTGACTATAAATGAACTTTTCTTGACAATGGATGGGTTTCGTTCCAAGTTTCCCGAGGAAAACAATCAATTAGAATCTGTTTTAATCAAAAAATGTAAAAAAAATTCAAAATAAATTCAATAATGGGATTACAAAGGCATTTACACCGAGTAATAAGGCTTTTCTAGGCATGAGTGACTATGAATGAACTTTTCTTGACAATGGATGGCTTTCGCTCCACGTTTCCCGAGGCAAACAATCGGTTACAATCTGTTTTAATCAAAAAATGTAAAAACAATTCAAAATAAATTCAATAATGGGATTATAAAGGCATTTAAACCGAGTAATAAGGCTTTTCTAGGCATGAGTGACTATAAATGAACTTTTCTTGACAACGGATGGCTTTCGCTCCACGTTTCCCGAGGCAAAAAATCAATTACAATCTGTTTTAATCAAAAAATGTAAAAAAAATTCAATAATGGGATTATAAAGGCATTTAAACCGAGTAATAAGGCTTTTCTAGGCATGAGTGACTATAAATGAACTTTTCTTGACAATGGATGGCTTTCGCTCCACGTTTCCCGAGGCAAACAATCAATTATAATCTGTTTTAATCAAAAAATGTAAAAACAATTCAAAATAAATTCAATAATGGGATTATAAAGGCATTTAAACCGAGCAATAAGGCTTTTCTAGGCATGAATGACTATAAATGATCTTTTCTTGACAATGGATGGCTTTCGCTCCAAGTTTGCCGAGGCAAACAATCAATTAGAATATGTTTTAATCAAAAAATGTAAAAAAAATTCAAAATAAATTCAATAATGGGATTATAAAGGCATTTAAACCAAATAATAAGGCTTTGCTAGGCATGAGTGACTATAAATGAACTTTTCTTGACAATGGATGGCTTTCGTTCCAAGTTTCCCGAGGAAAACAATCAATTAGAATCTGTTTTAATCAAAAAATGTAAAAAAAATTCAAAATAAATTCAATAATGGGATTATAAAGGCATTTACACCGAGTAATAAGGCTTTTCTAGGCATGAGTGACTATAAATGAACTTTTCTTGGCAATGGATGACTTTCGCTCCACGTTTCCCGAGGCAAACAATCAATTACAATCTGTTTTAATCAAAAAATGTAAAAAGAATTCAAAATAAATTCAATAATGGGATTATAAAGGCATTTAAACCGAGTAATAAGGCTTTTCTAGGCATGAGTGACTGTAAATGAACTTTTCTTGACAATGGATGGCATTCGCTCCATGTTTCCCGAGGCAAACAATCAATTACAATCTGTTTTAATCAAAAAATGTAAAAACAATTCAAAATAAATTCAATAATGGGATTATAAAGGCATTTAAACCGAGTAATAAGGCTTTTCTAGGCTTGATTGACTATAAATGAACTTTTCTTGACAATGGATGGCTTTGGCTCCATGTTTCTAGAGGTAAACAATCTATTACAATATGTTTTAATCAAAAAATGGAAAAAATATTCAAAATAAATTCAATAATGGGATTATAAAGGCATTTAAACCGAGTAATAAGGCTTTTCTAGGCATGAGTGACTATAAATGAACTTTTCTTGACAACGGATGGCTTTCGCTCCACGTTTCCCGAGGCAAACAATCAATTACAATATGTTTTAATCAAAAAATGTAAAAAAAATTCAAAATAAATTCAATAATGGGATTACAAAGGCATTTAAACCGAGTAATAAGGCTTTTCTAGGCATGAATGACTATAAATGAACTTTTCTTGACAACGGATGGCTTTCGCTCCACGTTTCCCGAGGCAAACAATCAATTACAATCTGTTTTAATCAAAAAATGTAAAAACAATTCAAAATAAATTCAATAATGGGATTATAAAGGCATTTAAACCGAGCAATAAGGCTTTTCTAGGCATGAGTGACTATAAATGATCTTTTCTTGACAATGGATGGCTTTCGCTCCAAGTTTCCCGAGGCAAACAATCAATTAGAATATGTTTTAATCAAAAAATGTAAAAAAAATTCAAAATAAATTCAACAATGGGATTATAAAGGCATTTAAACCGAATAATAAGGCTTTGCTAGGCATGAGTGACTATAAATGAACTTTTCTTGACAATGGATGGGTTTCGTTCCAAGTTTCCCGAGGAAAACAATCAATTAGAATCTGTTTTAATCAAAAAATGTAAAAAAAATTCAAAATAAATTCAATAATGGGATTACAAAGGCATTTACACCGAGTAATAAGGCTTTTCTAGGCATGAGTGACTATGAATGAACTTTTCTTGACAATGGATGGCTTTCGCTCCACGTTTCCCGAGGCAAACAATCGGTTACAATCTGTTTTAATCAAAAAATGTAAAAACAATTCAAAATAAATTCAATAATGGGATTATAAAGGCATTTAAACCGAGTAATAAGGCTTTTCTAGGCATGAGTGACTATAAATGAACTTTTCTTGACAACGGATGGCTTTCGCTCCACGTTTCCCGAGGCAAACAATCAATTACAATCTGTTTTAATCAAAAAATGTAAAAAAAATTCAATAATGGGATTATAAAGGCATTTAAACCGAGTAATAAGGCTTTTCTAGGCATGAGTGACTATAAATGAACTTTTCTTGACAATGGATGGCTTTCGCTCCACGTTTCCCGAGGCAAACAATCAATTACAATCTGTTTTAATCAAAAAATGTAAAAACAATTCAAAATAAATTCAATAATGGGATTATAAAGGCATTTAAACCGAATAATAAGGCTTTTCTAGGCATGAGTGACTGTAAATGATCTTTTCTTGACAATGGATGGCTTTCGCTCCAAGTTTCCCGAGGCAAACAATCAATTACAATCTGTTTTAATCAAAAAATGTAAAAAAAATTCAAAATAAATTCAATAATGGGATTATAAAGGCATTTAAACCGAATAATAAGGCTTTGCTAGGCATGAGTGACTATAAATGAACTTTTCTTGACAATGGATGGCTTTCGTTCCACGTTTCCCGAGGCAAACAATCAATTAGAATCTGTTTTAATCAAAAAATGTAAAAAAAATTCAAAATAAATTCAATAATGGGATTATAAAGGCATTTAAACCGAGTAATAAGGCTTTTCTAGGCATGAGTGTCTATAAATGAACTTTTCTTGACAATGGATAGCTTTCGCTCTACGTTTCCCTAGGCAAACAATCAATTACAATCTGTTTTAATCAAAAAATGTAAAAACAATTCAATAATGGGATTATAAAGGCATTTAAACCGAGTAATAACGCTTTTCTAGGCATGAGTGACTATAAATGATCTTTTCTTGACAATGGATGGCTTTCGCTCCAAGTTTCCCGAGGCAAACAATCAATTAGAATATGTTTTAATCAAAAAATGTAAAAACAATTCAAAATAAATTCCATAATGGGATTATAAAGGCATCTAAACAGAGTAATAAGGCTTTTCTAAGCATTAGTGACTTTAAATGAACTATTCTTGACAATGGATGGCTTTTGCTCCAAGTTTCCCGAGGTAAACAATCGATTACAATCTGTTTTAATCAAAAAATGTAAAAAAAATTCAAAATAAACTCAATAATTGGATTATAAAGGCATTTAAACCGAGTAATAAGGCTTTTCTAGGCTTGATTGACTATAAATGAACTTTTCTTGACAATGGATGGCTTTCGCTCCACGTTTCCCGAGGCAAACAATCAATTACAATTTGTTTCAATCAAAAAATGTAAAAAACATTCAAAATAAATTCAATAATGGGATTATAAAGGCACTTAAACCGAGTAATAAGGCTTTTCTAGGCATGAGTGACTATAAATGAACTTTTCTTGACAATGGATAGCTTTCGCTCCACGTTTCCCGAGGCAAACAATCAATTACAATCTGTTTTAATCAAAAAATGTAAAAACAATTCAAAATAAATTCAATAATGGGATTATAAAGGCATTTAAACCGAGTAATAAGGCTTTTCTAGGCATGAGTGACTGTAAATGAACTTTTCTTGACAATGGATGGCTTTCGCTCCATGTTTCCCGAGGCAAACAATCAATTACAATCTGTTTTAATCAAAAAATGTAAAAACAATTCAAAATAAATTCAATAATGGGATTATAAAGGCATTTAAACCGAGTAATAAGGCTTTTCTAGGCTTGATTGACTATAAATGAACTTTTCTTGACAATGGATGGCTTTGGCTCCATGTTTCTAGAGGTAAACAATCTATTACAATATGTTTTAATCAAAAAATGGAAAAAATATTCAAAATAAATTCAATAATGGGATTATAAAGGCATTTAAACCGAGTAATAAGGCTTTTCTAGGCATGAGTGACTATAAATGAACTTTTCTTGACAACGGATGGCTTTCACTCCACGTTTCCCGAGGCAAACAATCAATTACAATATGTTTTAATCAAAAAATGTAAAAAAAATTCAAAATAAATTCAATAATGGGATTATAAAGGCATTTAAACCGAGTAATAAGGCTTTTCTAGGCATGAATGACTATAAATGAACTTTTCTTGACAACGGATGGCTTTCGCTCCACGTTTCCCGAGGCAAACAATCAATTACAATCTATTTTAATCAAAAAATGTAAAAACAATTCAAAATAAATTCAATAATGGGATTATAAAGGCATTTAAACCGAGCAATAAGGCTTTTCTAGGCATGAGTGACTATAAATGATCTTTTCTTGACAATGGATGGCTTTCGCTCCAAGTTTCCCGAGGCAAACAATCAATTAGAATATGTTTTAATCAAAAAATGTAAAAAAAATTCAAAATAAATTCAATAATGGGATTATAAAGGCATTTAAACCGAATAATAAGGCTTTGCTAGGCATGAGTGACTATAAATGAACTTTTCTTGACAATGGATGGGTTTCGTTCCAAGTTTCCCGAGGAAAACAATCAATTAGAATCTGTTTTAATCAAAAAATGTAAAAAAAATTCAAAATAAATTCAATAATGGGATTACAAAGGCATTTACACCGAGTAATAAGGCTTTTCTAGGCATGAGTGACTATGAATGAACTTTTCTTGACAATGGATGGCTTTCGCTCCACGTTTCCCGAGGCAAACAATCAGTTACAATCTGTTTTAATCAAAAAATGTAAAAACAATTCAAAATAAATTCAATAATGGGATTATAAAGGCATTTAAACCGAGTAATAAGGCTTTTCTAGGCATGAGTGACTATAAATGAACTTTTCTTGACAACGGATGGCTTTCGCTCCACGTTTCCCGAGGCAAACAATCAATTACAATCTGTTTTAATCAAAAAATGTAAAAAAAATTCAATAATGGGATTATAAAGGCATTTAAACCGAGTAATAAGGCTTTTCTAGGCATGAGTGACTATAAATGAACTTTTCTTGACAATGGATGGCTTTCGCTCCACGTTTCCCGAGGCAAACAATCAATTACAATCTGTTTTAATCAAAAAATGTAAAAACAATTCAAAATAAATTCAATAATGGGATTATAAAGGCATTTAAACCGAGCAATAAGGCTTTTCTAGGCATGAATGACTATAAATGATCTTTTCTTGACAATGGATGGCTTTCGCTCCAAGTTTGCCGAGGCAAACAATCAATTAGAATATGTTTTAATCAAAAAATGTAAAAAAAATTCAAAATAAATTCAATAATGGGATTATAAAGGCATTTAAACCAAATAATAAGGCTTTACTAGGCATGAGTGACTATAAATGAACTTTTCTTGACAATGGATGGCTTTCGTTCCAAGTTTCCCGAGGAAAACAATCAATTAGAATCTGTTTTAATCAAAAAATGTAAAAAAAATTCAAAATAAATTCAATAATGGGATTATAAAGGCATTTACACCGAGTAATAAGGCTTTTCTAGGCATGAGTGACTATAAATGAACTTTTCTTGGCAATGGATGACTTTCGCTCCACGTTTCCCGAGGCAAACAATCAATTACAATCTGTTTTAATCAAAAAATGTAAAAAGAATTCAAAATAAATTCAATAATGGGATTATAAAGGCATTTAAACCGAGCAATAAGGCTTTTCTAGGCATGAGTGACTCTAAATGATCTTTTCTTGACAATGGATGGCTTTCGCTCCAAGTTTCCCGAGGCAAACAATCAATTAGAATATGTTTTAATCAAAAAATGTATAACAAATTCAAAATAAATTCAATAATGGGATTATAAAGGCATTTAAACCGAGTAATAAGGCTTCTCTAGGCATGAGTGACTATAAATGAACTTTTCCTGACAATGGATGGCTTTCGCTCCACGTTTCCCTAGGCAAACAATCAATTACAATCTGTTTTAATCAAAAAATGTAAAAACAATTCAAAATAAATTCAATAATGGGATTATAAAGGCATTTAAACCGAGTAATAAGGCTTTTCTAGGCATGAGTGACTATAAATGAACTTTTCTTGACAATGGATGGCTTTCGCTCCATGTTTCCCGAGGCAAACAATCAATTACAATCTGTTTTAATCAAAAAATGTAAAAACAATTCAAAATAAATTCAATAATGGGATTATAAAGGCATTTAAACCGAGTAATAAGGCTTTTCTAGGCTTGATTGACTATAAATGAACTTTTCTTGACAATGGATGGCTTTGGCTCCATGTTTCTAGAGGTAAACAATCTATTACAATATGTTTTAATCAAAAAATGGAAAAAATATTCAAAATAAATTCAATAATGGGATTATAAAGGCATTTAAACCGAGTAATAAGGCTTTTCTAGGCATGAGTGACTATAAATGAACTTTTCTTGACAACGGATGGCTTTCGCTCCACGTTTCCCGAGGCAAACAATCAATTACAATATGTTTTAATCAAAAAATGTAAAAAAAATTTAAAATAAATTCAATAATGGGATTATAAAGGCATTTAAACCGAGTAATAAGGCTTTTCTAGGCATGAATGACTATAAATGAACTTTTCTTGACAACGGATGGCTTTCGCTCCACGTTTCTCGAGGCAAACAATCAATTACAATCTGTTTTAATCAAAAAATGTAAAAACAATTCAAAATAAATTCAATAATGGGATTATAAAGGCATTTAAACCGAGCAATAAGGCTTTTCTAGGCATGAGTGACTATAAATGATCTTTTCTTGACAATGGATGGCTTTCGCTCCAAGTTTCCCGAGGCAAACAATCAATTAGAATATGTTTTAATCAAAAAATGTAAAAAAAATTCAAAATAAATTCAACAATGGGATTATAAAGGCATTTAAACCGAATAATAAGGCTTTGCTAGGCATGAGTGACTATAAATGAACTTTTCTTGACAATGGATGGGTTTCGTTCCAAGTTTCCCGAGGAAAACAATCAATTAGAATCTGTTTTAATCAAAAAATGTAAAAAAAATTCAAAATAAATTCAATAATGGGATTACAAAGGCATTTACACCGAGTAATAAGGCTTTTCTAGGCATGAGTGACTATGAATGAACTTTTCTTGACAATGGATGGCTTTCGCTCCACGTTTCCCGAGGCAAACAATCAGTTACAATCTGTTTTAATCAAAAAATGTAAAAACAATTCAAAATAAATTCAATAATGGGATTATAAAGGCATTTAAACCGAGCAATAAGGCTTTTCTAGGCATGAGTGACTATAAATGATCTTTTCTTGACAATGGATGGCTTTCGCTCCAAGTTTCCCGAGGCAAACAATCAATTAGAATATGTTTTAATCAAAAAATGTAAAAAAAATTCAAAATAAATTCAACAATGGGATTATAAAGGCATTTAAACCGAATAATAAGGCTTTGCTAGGCATGAGTGACTATAAATGAACTTTTCTTGACAATGGATGGGTTTCGTTCCAAGTTTCCCGAGGAAAACAATCAATTAGAATCTGTTTTAATCAAAAAATGTAAAAAAAATTCAAAATAAATTCAATAATGGGATTACAAAGGCATTTACACCGAGTAATAAGGCTTTTCTAGGCATGAGTGACTATAAATGAACTTTTCTTGACAATGGATGGCTTTCGCTCCAAGTTTCCCGAGGTAAACAATCAATTACAATATGTTTTAATCAAAAAATGTAAAAAAAAATTCAAAATAAACTCAATAATGGGATTATAAAGGCATTTAAACCGAGTAATAAGGCTTTTCTAGGCATGAGTGACTATAAATGAACTTTTCTTGACAATGGATGGCATTCGCTCCATGTTTCCCGAGGCAAACAATCAATTACAATCTGTTTTAATCAAAAAATGTAAAAACAATTCAAAATAAATTCAATAATGGGATTATAAAGGCATTTAAACCGAGTAATAAGGCTTTTCTAGGCTTGATTGACTATAAATGAACTTTTCTTGACAACGGATGGCTTTCGCTCCACGTTTCCCGAGGCAAAAAATCAATTACAATCTGTTTTAATCAAAAAATGTAAAAAAAATTCAATAATGGGATTATAAAGGCATTTAAACCGAGTAATAAGGCTTTTCTAGGCATGAGTGACTATAAATGAACTTTTCTTGACAATGGATGGCTTTCGCTCCACGTTTCCCGAGGCAAACAATCAATTATAATCTGTTTTAATCAAAAAATGTAAAAACAATTCAAAATAAATTCAATAATTGGATTATAAAGGCATTTAAACCGAGCAATAAGGCTTTTCTAGGCATGAATGACTATAAATGATCTTTTCTTGACAATGGATGGCTTTCGCTCCAAGTTTGCCGAGGCAAACAATCAATTAGAATATGTTTTAATCAAAAAATGTAAAAAAAATTCAAAATAAATTCAATAATGGGATTATAAAGGCATTTAAACCAAATAATAAGGCTTTGCTAGGCATGAGTGACTATAAATGAACTTTTCTTGACAATGGATGGCTTTCGTTCCAAGTTTCCCGAGGAAAACAATCAATTAGAATCTGTTTTAATCAAAAAATGTAAAAAAAATTCAAAATAAATTCAATAATGGGATTATAAAGGCATTTACACCGAGTAATAAGGCTTTTCTAGGCATGAGTGACTATAAATGAACTTTTCTTGGCAATGGATGACTTTCGCTCCACGTTTCCCGAGGCAAACAATCAATTACAATCTGTTTTAATCAAAAAATGTAAAAAGAATTCAAAATAAATTCAATAATGGGATTATAAAGGCATTTAAACCGAGTAATAAGGCTTTTCTAGGCATGAGTGACTGTAAATGAACTTTTCTTGACAATGGATGGCATTCGCTCCATGTTTCCCGAGGCAAACAATCAATTACAATCTGTTTTAATCAAAAAATGTAAAAACAATTCAAAATAAATTCAATAATGGGATTATAAAGGCATTTAAACCGAGTAATAAGGCTTTTCTAGGCTTGATTGACTATAAATGAACTTTTCTTGACAATGGATGGCTTTGGCTCCATGTTTCTAGAGGTAAACAATCTATTACAATATGTTTTAATCAAAAAATGGAAAAAATATTCAAAATAAATTCAATAATGGGATTATAAAGGCATTTAAACCGAGTAATAAGGCTTTTCTAGGCATGAGTGACTATAAATGAACTTTTCTTGACAACGGATGGCTTTCGCTCCACGTTTCCCGAGGCAAACAATCAATTACAATATGTTTTAATCAAAAAATGTAAAAAAAATTCAAAATAAATTCAATAATGGGATTACAAAGGCATTTAAACCGAGTAATAAGGCTTTTCTAGGCATGAATGACTATAAATGAACTTTTCTTGACAACGGATGGCTTTCGCTCCACGTTTCCCGAGGCAAACAATCAATTACAATCTGTTTTAATCAAAAAATGTAAAAACAATTCAAAATAAATTCAATAATGGGATTATAAAGGCATTTAAACCGAGCAATAAGGCTTTTCTAGGCATGAGTGACTATAAATGATCTTTTCTTGACAATGGATGGCTTTCGCTCCAAGTTTCCCGAGGCAAACAATCAATTAGAATATGTTTTAATCAAAAAATGTAAAAAAAATTCAAAATAAATTCAACAATGGGATTATAAAGGCATTTAAACCGAATAATAAGGCTTTGCTAGGCATGAGTGACTATAAATGAACTTTTCTTGACAATGGATGGGTTTCGTTCCAAGTTTCCCGAGGAAAACAATCAATTAGAATCTGTTTTAATCAAAAAATGTAAAAAAAATTCAAAATAAATTCAATAATGGGATTACAAAGGCATTTACACCGAGTAATAAGGCTTTTCTAGGCATGAGTGACTATGAATGAACTTTTCTTGACAATGGATGGCTTTCGCTCCACGTTTCCCGAGGCAAACAATCGGTTACAATCTGTTTTAATCAAAAAATGTAAAAACAATTCAAAATAAATTCAATAATGGGATTATAAAGGCATTTAAACCGAGTAATAAGGCTTTTCTAGGCATGAGTGACTATAAATGAACTTTTCTTGACAACGGATGGCTTTCGCTCCACGTTTCCCGAGGCAAACAATCAATTACAATCTGTTTTAATCAAAAAATGTAAAAAAAATTCAATAATGGGATTATAAAGGCATTTAAACCGAGTAATAAGGCTTTTCTAGGCATGAGTGACTATAAATGAACTTTTCTTGACAATGGATGGCTTTCGCTCCACGTTTCCCGAGGCAAACAATCAATTACAATCTGTTTTAATCAAAAAATGTAAAAACAATTCAAAATAAATTCAATAATGGGATTATAAAGGCATTTAAACCGAATAATAAGGCTTTTCTAGGCATGAGTGACTGTAAATGATCTTTTCTTGACAATGGATGGCTTTCGCTCCAAGTTTCCCGAGGCAAACAATCAATTACAATCTGTTTTAATCAAAAAATGTAAAAAACATTCAAAATAAATTCAATAATGGGATTATAAAGGCATTTAAACCGAGTAATAAGGCTTTTCTAGGCATGAGTGACTATAAATGAACTTTTCTTGACAATGGATGGCTTTCGCTCCATGTTTCCCGAGGCAAACAATCAATTACAATCTGTTTTAATCAAAAAATGTAAAAACAATTCAAAATAAATTCAATAATGGGATTATAAAGGCATTTAAACCGAGTAATAAGGCTTTTCTAGGCTTGATTGACTATAAATGAACTTTTCTTGACAATGGATGGCTTTGGCTCCATGTTTCTAGAGGTAAACAATCTATTACAATATGTTTTAATCAAAAAATGGAAAAAATATTCAAAATAAATTCAATAATGGGATTATAAAGGCATTTAAACCGAGTAATAAGGCTTTTCTAGGCATGAGTGACTATAAATGAACTTTTCTTGACAACGGATGGCTTTCGCTCCACGTTTCCCGAGGCAAACAATCAATTACAATATGTTTTAATCAAAAAATGTAAAAAAAATTCAAAATAAATTCAATAATGGGATTATAAAGGCATTTAAACCGAGTAATAAGGCTTTTCTAGGCATGAATGACTATAAATGAACTTTTCTTGACAACGGATGGCTTTCGCTCCACGTTTCTCGAGGCAAACAATCAATTACAATCTGTTTTAATCAAAAAATGTAAAAACAATTCAAAATAAATTCAATAATGGGATTATAAAGGCATTTAAACCGAGCAATAAGGCTTTTCTAGGCATGAGTGACTATAAATGATCTTTTCTTGACAATGGATGGCTTTCGCTCCAAGTTTCCCGAGGCAAACAATCAATTAGAATATGTTTTAATCAAAAAATGTAAAAAAAATTCAAAATAAATTCAACAATGGGATTATAAAGGCATTTAAACCGAATAATAAGGCTTTGCTAGGCATGAGTGACTATAAATGAACTTTTCTTGACAATGGATGGGTTTCGTTCCAAGTTTCCCGAGGAAAACAATGAATTAGAATCTGTTTTAATCAAAAAATGTAAAAAAAATTCAAAATAAATTCAATAATGGGATTACAAAGGCATTTACACCGAGTAATAAGGCTTTTCTAGGCATGAGTGACTATGAATGAACTTTTCTTGACAATGGATGGCTTTCGCTCCACGTTTCCCGAGGCAAACAGTCAGTTACAATCTGTTTTAATCAAAAAATGTAAAAACAATTCAAAATAAATTCAATAATGGGATTATAAAGGCATTTAAACCGAGCAATAAGGCTTTTCTAGGCATGAGTGACTATAAATGATCTTTTCTTGACAATGGATGGCTTTCGCTCCAAGTTTCCCGAGGCAAACAATCAATTAGAATATGTTTTAATCAAAAAATGTAAAAAAAATTCAAAATAAATTCAACAATGGGATTATAAAGGCATTTAAACCGAATAATAAGGCTTTGCTAGGCATGAGTGACTATAAATGAACTTTTCTTGACAATGGATGGGTTTCGTTCCAAGTTTCCCGAGGAAAACAATCAATTAGAATCTGTTTTAATCAAAAAATGTAAAAAAAATTCAAAATAAATTCAATAATGGGATTACAAAGGCATTTACACCGAGTAATAAGGCTTTTCTAGGCATGAGTGACTATGAATGAACTTTTCTTGACAATGGATGGCTTTCGCTCCACGTTTCCCGAGGCAAACAATCAGTTACAATCTGTTTTAATCAAAAAATGTAAAAACAATTCAAAATAAATTCAATAATGGGATTATAAAGGCATTTAAACCGAGCAATAAGGCTTTTCTAGGCATGAGTGACTATAAATGATCTTTTCTTGACAATGGATGGCTTTCGCTCCAAGTTTCCCGAGGCAAACAATCAATTAGAATATGTTTTAATCAAAAAATGTAAAAAAAATTCAAAATAAATTCAACAATGGGATTATAAAGGCATTTAAACCGAATAATAAGGCTTTGCTAGGCATGAGTGACTATAAATGAACTTTTCTTGACAATGGATGGGTTTCGTTCCAAGTTTCCCGAGGAAAACAATCAATTAGAATCTGTTTTAATCAAAAAATGTAAAAAAAATTCAAAATAAATTCAATAATGGGATTACAAAGGCATTTACACCGAGTAATAAGGCTTTTCTAGGCATGAGTGACTATAAATGAACTTTTCTTGACAATGGATGGCTTTCGCTCCAAGTTTCCCGAGGTAAACAATCAATTACAATATGTTTTAATCAAAAAATGTAAAAAAAAATTCAAAATAAACTCAATAATGGGATTATAAAGGCATTTAAACCGAGTAATAAGGCTTTTCTAGGCATGAGTGACTATAAATGAACTTTTCTTGACAATGGATGGCATTCGCTCCATGTTTCCCGAGGCAAACAATCAATTACAATCTGTTTTAATCAAAAAATGTAAAAACAATTCAAAATAAATTCAATAATGGGATTATAAAGGCATTTAAACCGAGTAATAAGGCTTTTCTAGGCTTGATTGACTATAAATGAACTTTTCTTGACAATGGATGGCTTTGGCTCTATGTTTCTAGAGGTAAACAATCTATTACAATATGTTTTAATCAAAAAATGTAAAAAAAATTCAAAATAAATTCAATAATGGGATTATAAAGGCATTTAAACCGAGTAATAAGGCTTTTCTAGGCATGAGTGACTATAAATGAACTTTTCTTGACAATGGATGGCTTTCGCTCCACGTTTCCCGAGGCAAACAATCAATTACAATCTGTTTTAATCAAAAAATGTAAAAACAATTCAAAATAAATTCAATAATGGGATTATAAAGGCATTTAAACCGAGCAATAAGGCTTTTCTAGGCATGAATGACTATAAATGATCTTTTCTTGACAATGGATGGCTTTCGCTCCAAGTTTGCCGAGGCAAACAATCAATTAGAATATGTTTTAATCAAAAAATGTAAAAAAAATTCAAAATAAATTCAATAATGGGATTATAAAGGCATTTAAACCAAATAATAAGGCTTTGCTAGGCATGAGTGACTATAAATGAACTTTTCTTGACAATGGATGGCTTTCGTTCCAAGTTTCCCGAGGAAAACAATCAATTAGAATCTGTTTTAATCAAAAAATGTAAAAAAAATTCAAAATAAATTCAATAATGGGATTATAAAGGCATTTACACCGAGTAATAAGGCTTTTCTAGGCATGAGTGACTATAAATGAACTTTTCTTGGCAATGGATGACTTTCGCTCCAAGTTTCCCGAGGCAAACAATCAATTACAATCTGTTTTAATCAAAAAATGTAAAAAGAATTCAAAATAAATTCAATAATGGGATTATAAAGGCATTTAAACCGAGTAATAAGGCTTTTCTAGGCATGAGTGACTGTAAATGAACTTTTCTTGACAATGGATGGCATTCGCTCCATGTTTCCCGAGGCAAACAATCAATTACAATCTGTTTTAATCAAAAAATGTAAAAACAATTCAAAATAAATTCAATAATGGGATTATAAAGGCATTTAAACCGAGTAATAAGGCTTTTCTAGGCTTGATTGACTATAAATGAACTTTTCTTGACAATGGATGGCTTTGGCTCCATGTTTCTAGAGGTAAACAATCTATTACAATATGTTTTAATCAAAAAATGGAAAAAATATTCAAAATAAATTCAATAATGGGATTATAAAGGCATTTAAACCGAGTAATAAGGCTTTTCTAGGCATGAGTGACTATAAATGAACTTTTCTTGACAACGGATGGCTTTCGCTCCACGTTTCCCGAGGCAAACAATCAATTACAATATGTTTTAATCAAAAAATGTAAAAAAAATTCAAAATAAATTCAATAATGGGATTACAAAGGCATTTAAACCGAGTAATAAGGCTTTTCTAGGCATGAATGACTATAAATGAACTTTTCTTGACAACGGATGGCTTTCGCTCCACGTTTCCCGAGGCAAACAATCAATTACAATCTGTTTTAATCAAAAAATGTAAAAACAATTCAAAATAAATTCAATAATGGGATTATAAAGGCATTTAAACCGAGCAATAAGGCTTTTCTAGGCATGAGTGACTATAAATGATCTTTTCTTGACAATGGATGGCTTTCGCTCCAAGTTTCCCGAGGCAAACAATCAATTAGAATATGTTTTAATCAAAAAATGTAAAAAAAATTCAAAATAAATTCAACAATGGGATTATAAAGGCATTTAAACCGAATAATAAGGCTTTGCTAGGCATGAGTGACTATAAATGAACTTTTCTTGACAATGGATGGGTTTCGTTCCAAGTTTCCCGAGGAAAACAATCAATTAGAATCTGTTTTAATCAAAAAATGTAAAAAAAATTCAAAATAAATTCAATAATGGGATTACAAAGGCATTTACACCGAGTAATAAGGCTTTTCTAGGCATGAGTGACTATGAATGAACTTTTCTTGACAATGGATGGCTTTCGCTCCACGTTTCCCGAGGCAAACAATCGGTTACAATCTGTTTTAATCAAAAAATGTAAAAACAATTCAAAATAAATTCAATAATGGGATTATAAAGGCATTTAAACCGAGTAATAAGGCTTTTCTAGGCATGAGTGACTATAAATGAACTTTTCTTGACAACGGATGGCTTTCGCTCCACGTTTCCCGAGGCAAACAATCAATTACAATCTGTTTTAATCAAAAAATGTAAAAAAAATTCAATAATGGGATTATAAAGGCATTTAAACCGAGTAATAAGGCTTTTCTAGGCATGAGTGACTATAAATGAACTTTTCTTGACAATGGATGGCTTTCGCTCCACGTTTCCCGAGGCAAACAATCAATTACAATCTGTTTTAATCAAAAAATGTAAAAACAATTCAAAATAAATTCAATAATGGGATTATAAAGGCATTTAAACCGAATAATAAGGCTTTTCTAGGCATGAGTGACTGTAAATGATCTTTTCTTGACAATGGATGGCTTTCGCTCCAAGTTTCCCGAGGCAAACAATCAATTACAATCTGTTTTAATCAAAAAATGTAAAAAAAATTCAAAATAAATTCAATAATGGGATTATAAAGGCATTTAAACCGAATAATAAGGCTTTGCTAGGCATGAGTGACTATAAATGAACTTTTCTTGACAATGGATGGCTTTCGTTCCACGTTTCCCGAGGCAAACAATCAATTAGAATCTGTTTTAATCAAAAAATGTAAAAAAAATTCAAAATAAATTCAATAATGGGATTATAAAGGCATTTAAACCGAGTAATAAGGCTTTTCTAGGCATGAGTGTCTATAAATGAACTTTTCTTGACAATGGATAGCTTTCGCTCTACGTTTCCCTAGGCAAACAATCAATTACAATCTGTTTTAATCAAAAAATGTAAAAACAATTCAATAATGGGATTATAAAGGCATTTAAACCGAGTAATAACGCTTTTCTAGGCATGAGTGACTATAAATGATCTTTTCTTGACAATGGATGGCTTTCGCTCCAAGTTTCCCGAGGCAAACAATCAATTAGAATATGTTTTAATCAAAAAATGTAAAAACAATTCAAAATAAATTCCATAATGGGATTATAAAGGCATCTAAACCGAGTAATAAGGCTTTTCTAAGCATTAGTGACTTTAAATGAACTATTCTTGACAATGGATGGCTTTTGCTCCAAGTTTCCCGAGGTAAACAATCGATTACAATCTGTTTTAATCAAAAAATGTAAAAAAAATTCAAAATAAACTCAATAATTGGATTATAAAGGCATTTAAACCGAGTAATAAGGCTTTTCTAGGCTTGATTGACTATAAATGAACTTTTCTTGACAATGGATGGCTTTCGCTCCACGTTTCCCGAGGCAAACAATCAATTACAATTTGTTTCAATCAAAAAATGTAAAAAACATTCAAAATAAATTCAATAATGGGATTATAAAGGCACTTAAACCGAGTAATAAGGCTTTTCTAGGCATGAGTGACTATAAATGAACTTTTCTTGACAATGGATAGCTTTCGCTCCACGTTTCCCGAGGCAAACAATCAATTACAATCTGTTTTAATCAAAAAATGTAAAAACAATTCAAAATAAATTCAATAATGGGATTATAAAGGCATTTAAACCGAGTAATAAGGCTTTTCTAGGCATGAGTGACTGTAAATGAACTTTTCTTGACAATGGATGGCTTTCGCTCCATGTTTCCCGAGGCAAACAATCAATTACAATCTGTTTTAATCAAAAAATGTAAAAACAATTCAAAATAAATTCAATAATGGGATTATAAAGGCATTTAAACCGAGTAATAAGGCTTTTCTAGGCTTGATTGACTATAAATGAACTTTTCTTGACAATGGATGGCTTTGGCTCCATGTTTCTAGAGGTAAACAATCTATTACAATATGTTTTAATCAAAAAATGGAAAAAATATTCAAAATAAATTCAATAATGGGATTATAAAGGCATTTAAACCGAGTAATAAGGCTTTTCAAGGCATGAGTGACTATAAATGAACTTTTCTTGACAACGGATGGCTTTCGCTCCACGTTTCCCGAGGCAAACAATCAATTACAATATGTTTTAATCAAAAAATGTAAAAAAAATTCAAAATAAATTCAATAATGGGATTATAAAGGCATTTAAACCGAGTAATAAGGCTTTTCTAGGCATGAATGACTATAAATGAACTTTTCTTGACAACGGATGGCTTTTGCTCCACGTTTCCCGAGGCAAACAATCAATTACAATCTATTTTAATCAAAAAATGTAAAAACAATTCAAAATAAATTCAATAATGGGATTATAAAGGCATTTAAACCGAGCAATAAGGCTTTTCTAGGCATGAGTGACTATAAATGATCTTTTCTTGACAATGGATGGCTTTCGCTCCAAGTTTCCCGAGGCAAACAATCAATTAGAATATGTTTTAATCAAAAAATGTAAAAAAAATTCAAAATAAATTCAATAATGGGATTATAAAGGCATTTAAACCGAATAATAAGGCTTTGCTAGGCATGAGTGACTATAAATGAACTTTTCTTGACAATGGATGGGTTTCGTTCCAAGTTTCCCGAGGAAAACAATCAATTAGAATCTGTTTTAATCAAAAAATGTAAAAAAAATTCAAAATAAATTCAATAATGGGATTACAAAGGCATTTACACCGAGTAATAAGGCTTTTCTAGGCATGAGTGACTATGAATGAACTTTTCTTGACAATGGATGGCTTTCGCTCCACGTTTCCCGAGGCAAACAATCAGTTACAATCTGTTTTAATCAAAAAATGTAAAAACAATTCAAAATAAATTCAATAATGGGATTATAAAGGCATTTAAACCGAGTAATAAGGCTTTTCTAGGCATGAGTGACTATAAATGAACTTTTCTTGACAACGGATGGCTTTCGCTCCACGTTTCCCGAGGCAAACAATCAATTACAATCTGTTTTAATCAAAAAATGTAAAAAAAATTCAATAATGGGATTATAAAGGCATTTAAACCGAGTAATAAGGCTTTTCTAGGCATGAGTGACTATAAATGAACTTTTCTTGACAATGGATGGCTTTCGCTCCACGTTTCCCAAGGCAAACAATCAATTACAATCTGTTTTAATCAAAAAATGTAAAAACAATTCAAAATAAATTCAATAATGGGATTATAAAGGCATTTAAACCGAGCAATAAGGCTTTTCTAGGCATGAATGACTATAAATGATCTTTTCTTGACAATGGATGGCTTTCGCTCCAAGTTTGCCGAGGCAAACAATCAATTAGAATATGTTTTAATCAAAAAATGTAAAAAAAATTCAAAATAAATTCAATAATGGGATTATAAAGGCATTTAAACCAAATAATAAGGCTTTGCTAGGCATGAGTGACTATAAATGAACTTTTCTTGACAATGGATGGCTTTCGTTCCAAGTTTCCCGAGGAAAACAATCAATTAGAATCTGTTTTAATCAAAAAATGTAAAAAAAATTCAAAATAAATTCAATAATGGGATTATAAAGGCATTTACACCGAGTAATAAGGCTTTTCTAGGCATGAGTGACTATAAATGAACTTTTCTTGGCAATGGATGACTTTCGCTCCACGTTTCCCGAGGCAAACAATCAATTACAATCTGTTTTAATCAAAAAATGTAAAAAGAATTCAAAATAAATTCAATAATGGGATTATAAAGGCATTTAAACCGAGCAATAAGGCTTTTCTAGGCATGAGTGACTCTAAATGATCTTTTCTTGACAATGGATGGCTTTCGCTCCAAGTTTCCCGAGGCAAACAATCAATTAGAATATGTTTTAATCAAAAAATGTATAACAAATTCAAAATAAATTCAATAATGGGATTATAAAGGCATTTAAACCGAGTAATAAGGCTTCTCTAGGCATGAGTGACTATAAATGAACTTTTCCTGACAATGGATGGCTTTCGCTCCACGTTTCCCTAGGCAAACAATCAATTACAATCTGTTTTAATCAAAAAATGTAAAAACAATTCAAAATAAATTCAATAATGGGATTATAAAGGCATTTAAACCGAGTAATAAGGCTTTTCTAGGCATGAGTGACTATAAATGAACTTTTCTTGACAACGGATGGCTTTCGCTCCACGTTTCCCGAGGCAGACAATCAATTACAACCTGTTTTAATCAAAAAATGTATAACAAATTCAAAATAAATTCAATAATGGGATTATAAAGGCATTTAAACCGAGTAATAAGGCTTCTCTAGGCATGAGTGACTATAAATGAACTTTTCTTGACAATGGATGGCTTTCGCTCCACGTTTCCCTAGGCAAACAATCAATTACAATCTGTTTTAATCAAAAAATGTAAAAACAATTCAAAATAAATTCAATAATGGGATTATAAAGGCATTTAAACCGAGTAATAAGGCTTTTCTAGGCATGAGTGACTATAAATGAACTTTTCTTGACAACGGATGGCTTTCGCTCCACGTTTCCCGAGGCAAACAATCAATTACAATCTGTTTTAATCAAAAAATGTAAAAAAAATTCAATAATGGGATTATAAAGGCATTTAAACCGAGTAATAAGGCTTTTCTAGGCATGAGTGACTATAAATGAACTTTTCTTGACAATGGATGGCTTTGGCTCCACGTTTCCCGAGGCAAACAATCAATTACAATCTATTTTAATCAAAAAATGTAAAAACAATTCAAAATAAATTCAATAATGGGATTATAAAGGCATTTAAACAGAGTAATAAGGCTTTTCTAGGCATGAGTGACTATAAATGATCTTTTCTTGACAATGGATGGCTTTCGCTCCAAGTTTCCCGAGGCAAACAATCAATTAGAATATGTTTTAATCAAAAACTGTAAAAACAATTCAAAATAAATTCCATAATGGGATTATAAAGGCATCTAAACCGAGTAATAAGGCTTTTCTAAGCATTAGTGACTATAAATGAACTATTCTTGACAATGGATGGCTTTTGCTCCAAGTTTCCCGAGGTAAACAATCGATTACAATCTGTTTTAATCAAAAAATGTAAAAAAAATTCAAAATAAACTCAATAATTGGATTATAAAGGCATTTAAACCGAGTAATAAGGCTTTTCTAGGCTTGATTGACTATAAATGAACTTTTCTTGACAATGGATGGCTTTCGCTCCACGTTTCCCGAGGCAAACAATCAATTACAATTTGTTTCAATCAAAAAATGTAAAAAACATTCAAAATAAATTCAATAATGGGATTATAAAGGCACTTAAACCGAGTAATAAGGCTTTTCTAGGCATGAGTGACTATAAATGAACTTTTCTTGACAATGGATAGCTTTCGCTCCACGTTTCCCGAGGCAAACAATCAATTACAATCTGTTTTAATCAAAAAATGTAAAAACAATTCAAAATAAATTCAATAATGGGATTATAAAGGCATTTAAACCGAGTAATAAGGCTTTTCTAGGCATGAGTGACTGTAAATGAACTTTTCTTGACAATGGATGGCTTTCGCTCCATGTTTCCCGAGGCAAACAATCAATTACAATCTGTTTTAATCAAAAAATGTAAAAACAATTCAAAATAAATTCAATAATGGGATTATAAAGGCATTTAAACCGAGTAATAAGGCTTTTCTAGGCTTGATTGACTATAAATGAACTTTTCTTGACAATGGATGGCTTTGGCTCCATGTTTCTAGAGGTAAACAATCTATTACAATATGTTTTAATCAAAAAATGGAAAAAATATTCAAAATAAATTCAATAATGGGATTATAAAGGCATTTAAACCGAGTAATAAGGCTTTTCTAGGCATGAGTGACTATAAATGAACTTTTCTTGACAACGGATGGCTTTCGCTCCACGTTTCCCGAGGCAAACAATCAATTACAATATGTTTTAATCAAAAAATGTAAAAAAAATTCAAAATACATTCAATAATGGGATTATAAAGGCATTTAAACCGAGTAATAAGGCTTTTCTAGGCATGAATGACTATAAATGAACTTTTCTTGACAACGGATGGCTTTCGCTCCACGTTTCCCGAGGCAAACAATCAATTACAATCTGTTTTAATCAAAAAATGTAAAAACAATTCAAAATAAATTCAATAATGGGATTATAAAGGCATTTAAACCGAGCAATAAGGCTTTTCTAGGCATGAGTGACTATAAATGATCTTTTCTTGACAATGGATGGCTTTCGCTCCAAGTTTCCCGAGGCAAACAATCAATTAGAATATGTTTTAATCAAAAAATGTAAAAAAAATTCAAAATAAATTCAATAATGGGATTATAAAGGCATTTAAACCGAGTAATAAGGCTTCTCTAGGCATGAGTGACTATAAATGAACTTTTCCTGACAATGGATGGCTTTCGCTCCACGTTTCCCTAGGCAAACAATCAATTACAATCTGTTTTAATCAAAAAATGTAAAAACAATTCAAAATAAATTCAATAATGGGATTATAAAGGCATTTAAACCGAGTAATAAGGCTTTTCTAGGCATGAGTGACTATAAATGAACTTTTCTTGACAACGGATGGCTTTCGCTCCACGTTTCCCGAGGCAGACAATCAATTACAATCTGTTTTAATCAAAAAATGTATAACAAATTCAAAATAAATTCAATAATGGGATTATAAAGGCATTTAAACCGAGTAATAAGGCTTCTCTAGGCATGAGTGACTATAAATGAACTTTTCCTGACAATGGATGGCTTTCGCTCCACGTTTCCCTAGGCAAACAATCAATTACAATCTGTTTTAATCAAAAAATGTAAAAACAATTCAAAATAAATTCAATAATGGGATTATAAAGGCATTTAAACCGAGTAATAAGGCTTTTCTAGGCATGAGTGACTATAAATGAACTTTTCTTGACAACGGATGGCTTTCGCTCCACGTTTCCCGAGGTAAACAATCAATTACAATCTGTTTTAATCAACAAATGTAAAAAAAATTCAAAATAAATTCAATAATGGGATTATAAAGGCATTTAAACCGAGTAATAAGGCTTTTCTAGGCATGAGTGTCTATAAATGAACTTTTCTTGACAATGGATAGCTTTCGCTCCACGTTTCCCGAGGCAAACAATCAATTACAATCTGTTTTAATCAAAAAATGTAAAAACAATTCAATAATGGGATTATAAAGGCATTTAAACCGAGTAATAAGGCTTTTCTAGGCATGAGTGACTATAAATGAACTTTTCTTGACAATGGATGGCTTTCGCTCCATGTTTCCCGAGGCAACCAATCAATTAGAATATGTTTTAATCAAAAAATGTATAACAAATTCAAAATAAATTCAATAATGGGATTATAAAGGCATTTAAACCGAGTAATAAGGCTTCTCTAGGCATGAGTGACTATAAATGAACTTTTCCTGACAGTGGATGGCTTTCGCTTCACGTTTCCCTAGGCAAACAATCAATTACAATCTGTTTTAATCAAAAAATGTAAAAACAATTCAAAATAAATTCAATAATGGGATTATAAAGGCATTTAAACCGAGTAATAAGGCTTTTCTAGGCATGAGTGACTATAAATGAACTTTTCTTGACAACGGATGGCTTTCGCTCCACGTTTCCCGAGGCAAACAATCAATTACAATCTGTTTTAATCAAAAAATGTAAAAACAATTCAAAATAAATTCAATAATGGGATTATAAAGGCATTTAAACCGAGCAATAAGGTTTTTCTAGGCATGAGTGACTATAAATGATCTTTTCTTGACAATGGATGGCTTTCGCTCCAAGTTTCCCGAGGCAAACAATCAATTACAATCTGTTTTAATCAAAAAATGTAAAAAAAATTCAAAATAAATTCAATAATGGTATTATAAAGGCATTTAAACCGAATAATAAGGCTTTGCTAGGCATGAGTGACTATAAATGAACTTTTCTTGACAATGGATGGCTTTCGTTCCACGTTTCCCGAGGCAAACAATCAATTAGAATCTGTTTTAATCAAAAAATGTAAAAAAAATTCAAAATAAATTCAATAATGGGATTATAAAGGCATTTAAACCGAGTAATAAGGCTTTTCTAGGCATGAGTGTCTATAAATGAACTTTTCTTGACAATGGATAGCTTTCGCTCCACGTTTCCCGAGGCAAACAATCAATTACAATCTGTTTTAATCAAAAAATGTAAAAACAATTCAATAATGGGATTATAAAGGCATTTAAACCGAGTAATAAGGCTTTTCTAGGCATGAGTGACTATAAATGAACTTTTCTTGACAATGGATGGCTTTCGCTCCATGTTTCCCGAGGCAACCAATCAATTAGAATATGTTTTAATCAAAAAATGTATAACAAATTCAAAATAAATTCAATAATGGGATTATAAAGGCATTTAAACCGAGTAATAAGGCTTCTCTAGGCATGAGTGACTATAAATGAACTTTTCCTGACAGTGGATGGCTTTCGCTTCATGTTTCACTAGGCAAACAATCAATTACAATCTGTTTTAATCAAAAAATGTAAAAACAATTCAAAATAAATTCAATAATGGGATTATAAAGGCATTTAAACCGAGTAATAAGGCTTTTCTAGGCATGAGTGACTATAAATGAACTTTTCTTGACAACGGATGGCTTTCGCTCCACGTTTCCCGAGGCAAACAATCAATTACAATCTGTTTTAATCAAAAAGTGTAAAAACAATTCAATAATGGGATTCTAAAGGCATTGAAACCGAGTAATAAGGCTTTTCTAGGCATGAGTGACTATAAATGAACTTTTCTTGACAACGGATGGCTTTCGCTCCAAGTTTCCCGAGGCAAACAATCAATTACAATCTGTTTTAATCAAAAAATGTAAAAAAAATTCAATAATGGGATTATAAAGGCATTTAAACCGAGTAATAAGGCTTTTCTAGGCATGAGTGACTATAAATGAACTTTTCTTGACAATGGATGACTTTCGCTCCACGTTTCCCGAGGCAAACAATCAATTACAATCTGTTTTAATCAAAAAATGTAAAAATAATTCAAAATAAATTCAATAATGGGATTATAAAGGCATTTAAACCGAGCAATAAGGCTTTTCTAGGCATGAGTGACTATAAATGAACTTTTCCTGACAATGGATGGCTTTCGCTCCACGTTTCCCGAGGCAAACAATCAATTACAATCTGTTTTAATCAAAAAATGTAAAAACAATTCAAAATAAATTCAATAATGGGATTATAAAGGAATTTAAACCGAGTAATAAGGCTTTTCTAGGCTTGAGTGACCATAAATGAACCTTTCTTGACAATGGATGGCTTTTGCTCCATGTTTCTAGTGGTAAACAATCTATTACAATATGTTTTAATCAAAAAATGTAAAAAACATTGAAAATAAATTCAATAATGGGATTATAAAGGCATTTAAACCTAGTAATAAGGCTTTTCTAGGCATGAGTGACTATAAATGAACTTTTCTTGACAATGGATGGCTTTCGCTCCACGTTTCCCGAGGCAAACAATCAGTTACAATCTGTATTAATCAAAAAATGTAAAAACAATTCAAAATAAATTCAATAATGGGATTATAAAGGCATTTAAACCGAGTAATAAGGCTTTTCTAGGCATGAGTGACTATAAATGAACTTTTCTTGAAAACGGATGGCTTTCGCTCCACGTTTCCCGAGGCAAACAATCAATTACAATCTGTTTTAATCAAAAAATGTAAAAACAATTCAAAATAAATTCAATAATGGGATTATAAAGGCATTTAAACCGAGCAATAAGGCTTTTCTAGGCATGAATGACTATAAATGATCTTTTCTTGACAATGGATGGCTTTCGCTCCAAGTTTGCCGAGGCAAACAATGAATTAGAATTTGTTTTAATCAAAAAATATAAAAAAAATTCAAAATAAATTCAATAATGGGATTATAAAGGCATTTAAACCAAATAATAAGGCTTTGCTAGGCATGAGTGACTATAAATGAACTTTTCTTGACAATGGATGGCTTTCGTTCCAAGTTTCCCGAGGAAAACAATCAATTAGAATCTGTTTTAATCAAAAAATGTAAAAAAAATTCAAAATAAATTCAATAATGGGATTATAAAGGCATTTACACCGAGTAATAGGGCTTTTCTAGGCATGAGTGACTATAAATGAACTTTTCTTGGCAATGGATGACTTTCGCTCCACGTTTCCCGAGGTAAACAATCAATTACAATCTGTTTTAATCAAAAAATGTAAAAACAATTCAAAATAAATTCAATAATGGGATTATAAAGGCATTTAAACCGAGCAATAAGGCTTTTCTAGGCATGAGTGACTATTAATGATCTTTTCTTGACAATGGATGGCTTTCGCTCCAAGTTTCCCGAGGCAAACAATCAATTAGAATATGTTTTAATCAAAAAATGTATAACAAATTCAAAATAAATTCAATAATGGGATTATAAAGGCATTTAAACCGAGTAATAAGGCTTCTCTAGGCATGAGTGACTATAAATGAACTTTTCCTGACAATGGATGGCTTTCGCTCCACGTTTCCCTAGGCAAACAATCAATTACAATCTGTTTTAATCAAAAAATGTAAAAACAATTCAAAATAAATTCAATAATGGGATTATAAAGGCATTTAAACCGAGTAATAAGGCTTTTCTAGGCATGAGTGACTATAAATGAACTTTTCTTGACAACGGATGGCTTTCGCTCCACGTTTCCCGAGGCAGACAATCAATTACAATCTGTTTTAATCAAAAAATGTATAACAAATTCAAAATAAATTCAATAATGGGATTATAAAGGCATTTAAACCGACTAATAAGGCTTCTCTAGGCATGAGTGACTATAAATGAACTTTTCCTGACAATGGATGGCTTTCGCTCCACGTTTCCCTAGGCAAACAATCAATTACAATCTGTTTTAATCAAAAAATGTAAAAACAATTCAAAATAAATTCAATAATGGGATTATAAAGGCATTTAAACCGAGTAATAAGGCTTTTCTAGGCATGAGTGACTATAAATGAACTTTTCTTGACAACGGATGGCTTTCGCTCCACGTTTCCCGAGGTAAACAATCAATTACAATCTGTTTTAATCAAAAAATGTAAAAAAAATTCAATAATGGGATTATAAAGGCATTTAAACCGAGTAATAAGGCTTTTCTAGGCATGAGTGACTATAAATGAACTTTTCTTGACAATGGATGGCTTTGGCTCCACGTTTCCCGAGGCAAACAATCAATTACAATCTGTTTTAATCAAAAAATGTAAAAACAATTCAAAATAAATTCAATAATGGGATTATAAAAGCATTTAAACCGAGCAATAAGGTTTTTCTAGGCATGAGTGACTATAAATGATCTTTTCTTGACAATGGATGGCTTTCGCTCCAAGTTTCCCGAGGCAAACAATCAATTACAATCTGTTTTAATCAAAAAATGTAAAAAAAATTCAAAATAAATTCAATAATGGGATTATAAAGGCATTTAAACCGAATAATAAGGCTTTGCTAGGCATGAGTGACTATAAATGAAATTTTCTGGACAATGGATGGCTTTCGTTCCACGTTTCCCGAGGCAAACAATCAATTAGAATCTGTTTTAATCAAAAAATGTAAAAAAAATTCAAAATAAATTCAATAATGGGATTATAAAGGCATTTAAACCGAGTAATAAGGCTTTTCTAGGCATGAGTGTCTATAAATGAACTTTTCTTGACAATGGATAGCTTTCGCTCCACGTTTCCCGAGGCAAACAATCAATTACAATCTGTTTTAATCAAAAAATGTAAAAACAATTCAATAATGGGATTATAAAGGCATTTAAACCGACTAATAAGGCTTTTCTAGGCATGAGTGACTATAAATGAACTTTTCTTGACAATGGATGGCTTTCGCTCCATGTTTCCCGAGGCAACCAATCAATTAGAATATGTTTTAATCAAAAAATGTATAACAAATTCAAAATAAATTCAATAATGGGATTATAAAGGCATTTAAACCGAGTAATAAGGCTTCTCTAGGCATGAGTGACTATAAATGAACTTTTCCTGACAGTGGATGGCTTTCGCTTCACGTTTCCCTAGGCAAACAATCAATTACAATCTGTTTTAATCAAAAAATGTAAAAACAATTCAAAATAAATTCAATAATGGGATTATAAAGGCATTTAAACCGAGTAATAAGGCTTTTCTAGGCATGAGTGACTATAAATGAACTTTTCTTGACAACGGACGGCTTTCGCTCCACGTTTCCCGAGGCAAACAATCAATTACAATCTGTTTTAATCAAAAAATGTAAAAACAATTCAATAATGGGATTCTAAAGGCATTGAAACCGAGTAATAAGGCTTTTCTAGGCATGAGTGACTATAAATGAACTTTTCTTGACAACGGATGGCTTTCGCTCCAAGTTTCCCGAGGCAAACAATCAATTACAATCTGTTTTAATCAAAAAATGTAAAAAAAATTCAATAATGGGATTATAAAGGCATTTAAACCGAGTAATAAGGCTTTTCTAGGCATGAGTGACTATAAATGAACTTTTCTTGACAATGGATGGCTTTCGCTCCATGTTTCCCGAGGCAAACAATCAATTACAATCTGTTTTAATCAAAAAATGTAAAAATAATTCAAAATAAATTCAATAATGGGATTATAAAGGCATTTAAACCGAGTAATAAGGCTTTTCTAGGCATGAGTGACTATAAATGAACTTTTCCTGACAATGGATGGCTTTCGCTCCACGTTTCCCGAGGCAAACAATCAATTACAATCTGTTTTAATCAAAAAATGTAAAAACAATTCAAAATAAATTCAATAATGGGATTATAAAGGAATTTAAACCGAGTAATAACGCTTTTCTAGGCTTGAGTGACCATAAATGAACCTTTCTTGACAATGGATGGCTTTTGCTCCATGTTTCTAGTGGTAAACAATCTATTACAATATGTTTTAATCAAAAAATGTAAAAAACATTGAAAATAAATTCAATAATGGGATTATAAAGGCATTTAAACCTAGTAATAAGGCTTTTCTAGGCATGAGTGACTATAAATGAACTTTTCTTGACAATGGATGGCTTTCGCTCCACGTTTCCCGAGGCAAACAATCAGTTACAATCTGTATTAATCAAAAAATGTAAAAACAATTCAAAATAAATTCAATAATGGGATTATAAAGGCATTTAAACCGAGTAATAAGGCTTTTCTAGGCATGAGTGACTATAAATGAACTTTTCTTGAAAACGGATGGCTTTCGCTCCACGTTTCCCGAGGCAAACAATCAATTACAATCTGTTTTAATCAAAAAATGTAAAAAAAATTCAATAATGGGATTATAAAGGCATTTAAACCGAGTAATAAGGCTTTTGTAGGCATGAGTGACTATAAATGAACTTTTCTTGACAATGGATGGCTTTCGCTCCACGTTTCCCGAGGCAAACAATCAATTACAATCTGTTTTAATCAAAAAATGTAAAAACAATTCAAAATAAATTCAATAATGGGATTATAAAGGCATTTAAACCGAGCAATAAGGCTTTTCTAGGCATGAGTGACTATAAATGATCTTTTCTTGACAATGGATGGCTTTCGCTCCAAGTTTCCCGAGGCAAACAATCAATTACAATCTGTTTTAATCAAAAAATGTAAAAAAAATTCAAAATAAATTCAATAATGGGATTATAAAGGCATTTAAACCGAATAATAAGGCTTTGCTAGGCATGAGTGACTATAAATGAACTTTTCTTGACAATGGATGGCTTTCGTTCCAAGTTTCCCGAGGCAAACAATCAATTAGAATCTGTTTTAATCAAAAAATGTAAAAAAAATACAAAATAAATTCAATAATGGGATTATAAAGGCATTTAAACCGAGTAATAAGGCTTTTCTAGGCATGAGTGACTATAAATGAACTTTTCTTGGCAATGGATGGCTTTCGCTCCACTTTCCCGAGGCAGACAATCAATTACAATCTGTTTTAATCAAAAAATGTAAAAACAATTCAAAATAAATTCAATAATGGGATTATAAAGGCATTTAAACCGAGCAATAAGGCTTTTCTAAGCATGAGTGACTATAAATGATCTTTTCTTGACAATGGATGGCTTTCGCTCCAAGTTTCCCGAGGCAAACAATCAATTAGAATATGTTTTAATCAAAAAATGTATAAGAAATTCAAAATAAATTCAATAATGGGATTATAAAGGCATTTAAACCGAGTAATAAGGCTTTTCTAGGCATCAATGACTATAAATGAACTTTTCTTGACAATGGATGGCATTCGCTCCATGTTTCCCGAGGCAAACAATCAATTACAATCTGTTTTAATCAAAAAATGAAAAAACAATTCAAAATAAATTCAATAATGGGATTATAAAGGCATTTAAACCGAGTAATAAGGCTTTTCTAGGCTTGATTGACTATAAATGAACTTTTCTTGGCAATGGATGGCTTTGGCTCCATGTTTCTAGAGGTAAACAATCTATTACAATATGTTTTAATCAAAAAATGTAAAAAACATTCAAAATAAATTCAATAATGGGATTATAAAGGCATTTAAACCGAGTAATAAGGCTTTTCTAGGCATGAGTGACTATAAATGATCTTTTCTTGACAATGGATGGCTTTCGCTCCAAGTTTCCCGAGGCAAACAATCAATTACAATCTGTTTTAATCAAAAAATGTAAAAAAAATTCAAAATAAATTCAATAATGGGATTATAAAGGCATTTAAACCGAATAATAAGGCTTTGCTAGGCATGAGTGACTATAAATGAAATTTTCTTGACAATGGATGGCTTTCGTTGCACGTTTCCCGAGGCAAACAATCAATTAGAATCTGTTTTAATCAAAAAATGTAAAAAAAATTCAAAATAAATTCAATAATGGGATTATAAAGGCATTTAAACCGAGTAATAAGGCTTTTCTAGGCATGAGTGTCTATAAATGAACTTTTCTTGACAATGGATAGCTTTCGCTCCACGTTTCCCGAGGCAAACAATCAATTACAATCTGTTTTAATCAAAAAATGTAAAAACAATTCAATAATGGGATTATAAAGGCATTTAAACCGACTAATAAGGCTTTTCTAGGCATGAGTGACTATAAATGAACTTTTCTTGACAATGGATGGCTTTCGCTCCATGTTTCCCGAGGCAACCAATCAATTAGAATATGTTTTAATCAAAAAATGTATAACAAATTCAAAATAAATTCAATAATGGGATTATAAAGGCATTTAAACCGAGTAATAAGGCTTCTCTAGGCATGAGTGACTATAAATGAACTTTTCCTGACAGTGGATGGCTTTCGCTTCACGTTTCCCTAGGCAAACAATCAATTACAATCTGTTTTAATCAAAAAATGTAAAAACAATTCAAAATAAATTCAATAATGGGATTATAAAGGCATTTAAACCGAGTAATAAGGCTTTTCTAGGCATGAGTGACTATAAATGAACTTTTCTTGACAACGGACGGCTTTCGCTCCACGTTTCCCGAGGCAAACAATCAATTACAATCTGTTTTAATCAAAAAATGTAAAAACAATTCAATAATGGGATTCTAAAGGCATTGAAACCGAGTAATAAGGCTTTTCTAGGCATGAGTGACTATAAATGAACTTTTCTTGACAACGGATGGCTTTCGCTCCAAGTTTCCCGAGGCAAACAATCAATTACAATCTGTTTTAATCAAAAAATGTAAAAAAAATTCAATAATGGGATTATAAAGGCATTTAAACCGAGTAATAAGGCTTTTCTAGGCATGAGTGACTATAAATGAACTTTTCTTGACAATGGATGGCTTTCGCTCCACGTTTCCCGAGGCAAACAATCAATTACAATCTGTTTTAATCAAAAAATGTAAAAATAATTCAAAATAAATTCAATAATGGGATTATAAAGGCATTTAAACCGAGTAATAAGGCTTTTCTAGGCATTAGTGACTATAAATGAACTTTTCCTGACAATGGATGGCTTTCGCTCCACGTTTCCCGAGGCAAACAATCAATTACAATCTGTTTTAATCAAAAAATGTAAAAACAATTCAAAATAAATTCAATAATGGGATTATAAAGGAATTTAAACCGAGTAATAAGGCTTTTCTAGGCTTGAGTGACCATAAATGAACCTTTCTTGACAATGGATGGCTTTTGCTCCATGTTTCTAGTGGTAAACAATCTATTACAATATATTTTAATCAAAAAATGTAAAAAACATTGAAAATAAATTCAATAATGGGATTATAAAGGCATTTAAACCTAGTAATAAGGCTTTTCTAGGCATGAGTGACTATAAATGAACTTTTCTTGACAATGGATGGCTTTCGCTCCACGTTTCCCGAGGCAAACAATCAGTTACAATCTGTATTAATCAAAAAATGTAAAAACAATTCAAAATAAATTCAATAATGGGATTATAAAGGCATTTAAACCGAGTAATAAGGCTTTTCTAGGCATGAGTGACTATAAATGAACTTTTCTTGAAAACGGATGGCTTTCGCTCCACGTTTCCCGAGGCAAACAATCAATTACAATCTGTTTTAATCAAAAAATGTAAAAAAAATTCAATAATGGGATTATAAAGGCATTTAAACCGAGTAATAAGGCTTTTGTAGGCATGAGTGACTATAAATGAACTTTTCTTGACAATGGATGGCTTTCGCTCCACGTTTCCCGAGGCAAACAATCAATTACAATCTGTTTTAATCAAAAAATGTAAAAACAATTCAAAATAAATTCAATAATGGGATTATAAAGGCATTTAAACCGAGCAATAAGGCTTTTCTAGGCATGAGTGACTATAAATGATCTTTTCTTGACAATGGATGGCTTTCGCTCCAAGTTTCCCGAGGCAAACAATCAATTACAATCTGTTTTAATCAAAAAATGTAAAAAAAATTCAAAATAAATTCAATAATGGGATTATAAAGGCATTTAAACCGAATAATAAGGCTTTGCTAGGCATGAGTGACTATAAATGAACTTTTCTTGACAATGGATGGCTTTCGTTCCAAGTTTCCCGAGGCAAACAATCAATTAGAATCTGTTTTAATCAAAAAATGTAAAAAAAATACAAAATAAATTCAATAATGGGATTATAAAGGCATTTAAACCGAGTAATAAGGCTTTTCTAGGCATGAGTGACTATAAATGAACTTTTCTTGGCAATGGATGGCTTTCGCTCCACTTTCCCGAGGCAGACAATCAATTACAATCTGTTTTAATCAAAAAATGTAAAAACAATTCAAAATAAATTCAATAATGGGATTATAAAGGCATTTAAACCGAGCAATAAGGCTTTTCTAGGCATGAGTGACTATAAATGATCTTTTCTTGACAATGGATGGCTTTCGCTCCAAGTTTCCCGAGGCAAACAATCAATTAGAATATGTTTTAATCAAAAAATGGAAAAAATATTCAAAATAAATTCAATAATGGGATTATAAAGGCATTTAAACCGAGTAATAAGGCTTTTCTAGGCATGAGTGACTATAAATGATCTTTTCTTGACAATGGATGGCTTTCGCTCCAAGTTTCCCGAGGCAAACAATCAATTAGAATATGTTTTAATCAAAAAATGTATAAGAAATTCAAAATAAATTCAATAATGGGATTATAAAGGCATTTAAACCGAGTAATAAGGCTTTTCTAGGCATCAATGACTATAAATGAACTTTTCTTGACAATGGATGGCATTCGCTCCATGTTTCCCGAGGCAAACAATCAATTACAATCTGTTTTAATCAAAAAATGAAAAAACAATTCAAAATAAATTCAATAATGGGATTATAAAGGCATTTAAACCGAGTAATAAGGCTTTTCTAGGCTTGATTGACTATAAATGAACTTTTCTTGGCAATGGATGGCTTTGGCTCCATGTTTCTAGAGTTAAACAATCTATTACAATATGTTTTAATCAAAAAATGTAAAAAACATTCAAAATAAATTCAATAATGGGATTATAAAGGCATTTAAACCGAGTAATAAGGCTTTTCTAGGCATGAGTGACTATAAATAAACTTTTCTTGGCAATGGATGGCTTTCGCTCCACTTTCCCGAGGCAGACAATCAATTACAATCTGTTTTAATCAAAAAATGTAAAAACAATTCAAAATAAATTCAATAATGGGATTATAAAGGCATTTAAACCGAGCAATAAGGCTTTTCTAGGCATGAGTGACTATAAATGATCTTTTCTTGACAATGGATGGCTTTCGCTCCAAGTTTCCCGAGGCAAACAATCAATTAGAATATGTTTTAATCAAAAAATGTATAAGAAATTCAAAATAAATTCAATAATGGGATTATAAAGGCATTTAAACCGAGTAATAAGGCTTTTCTAGGCATCAATGACTATAAATGAACTTTTCTTGACAATGGATGGCATTCGCTCCATGTTTCCCGAGGCAAACAATCAATTACAATCTGTTTTAATCAAAAAATGAAAAAACAATTCAAAATAAATTCAATAATGGGATTATAAAGGCATTTAAACCGAGTAATAAGGCTTTTCTAGGCTTGATTGACTATAAATGAACTTTTCTTGGCAATGGATGGCTTTGGCTCCATGTTTCTAGAGGTAAACAATCTATTACAATATGTTTTAATCAAAAAATGTAAAAAACATTCAAAATAAATTCAATAATGGGATTATAAAGGCATTTAAACCGAGTAATAAGGCTTTTCTAGGCATGAGTGACTATAAATGAACTTTTCTTGACAATGGATGGCTTTCGCTCCACGTTTTCCGAGGCAAACAATCAATTACAATCTGTTTTAATCAAAAAATGTAAAAACAATTCAAAATAAATTCAATAATGGGATTATAAAGGCATTTAAACAGAGCAATAAGGCTTTTCTAGGCATGAGTGACTATAAATGATCTTTTCTTGACAATGGATGGCTTTCGCTCCAAGTTTCCTGAGGCAAACAATCAATTAGAATATGTTTTAATCAAAAAATGTAAAAACAATTCAAAATAAATTCCATAATGGGATTATAAAGGCATCTAAACCGAGTAATAAGCCTTTTCTAAGCATTAGTGACTATAAATGAACTATTCTTGACAATGGATGGCTTTTGCTCCAAGTTTCCCGAGGTAAACAATCGATTACAATCTGTTTTAATCAAAAAATGTAAAAAAAATTCAAAATAAACTCAATAATTGGATTATAAAGGCATTTAAACCGAGTAATAAGGCTTTTCTAGGCTTGATTGACTATAAATGAACTTTTCTTGACAATGGATGGCTTTCGCTCCACGTTTCCCGAGGCAAACAATCAATTACAATTTGTTTCAATCAAAAAATGTAAAAAACATTCAAAATAAATTCAATAATGGGATTATAAAGGCACTTACACCGAGTAATAAGGCTTTTCTAGGCATGAGTGACTATAAATGAACTTTTCTTGACAATGGATAGCTTTCGCTCCACGTTTCCCGAGGCAAACAATCAATTACAATCTGTTTTAATCAAAAAATGTAAAAACAATTCAAAATAAATTCAATAATGGGATTATAAAGGCATTTAAACCGAGTAATAAGGCTTTTCTAGGCATGAGTGACTGTAAATGAACTTTTCTTGACAATGGATGGCATTCGCTCCATGTTTCCCGAGGCAAACAATCAATTACAATCTGTTTTAATCAAAAAATGTAAAAACAATTCAAAATAAATTCAATAATGGGATTATAAAGGCATTTAAACCGAGTAATAAGGCTTTTCTAGGCTTGATTGACTATAAATGAACTTTTCTTGACAATGGATGGCTTTGGCTCCATGTTTCTAGAGGTAAACAATCTATTACAATATGTTTTAATCAAAAAATGGAAAAAATATTCAAAATAAATTCAATAATGGGATTATAAAGGCATTTAAACCGAGTAATAAGGCTTTTCTAGGCATGAGTGACTATAAATGAACTTTTCTTGACAACGGATGGCTTTCGCTCCACGTTTCCCGAGGCAAACAATCAATTACAATATGTTTTAATCAAAAAATGTAAAAAAAATTCAAAATAAATTCAATAATGGGATTATAAAGGCATTTAAACCGAGTAATAAGGCTTTTCTAGGCTTGATTGACTATAAATGAACTTTTCTTGACAATGGATGGCTTTGGCTCCATGTTTCTAGAGGTAAACAATCTATTACAATATGTTTTAATCAAAAAATGGAAAAAATATTCAAAATAAATTCAATAATGGGATTATAAAGGCATTTAAACCGAGTAATAAGGCTTTTCTAGGCATGAGTGACTATAAATGAACTTTTCTTGACAACGGATGGCTTTCGCTCCACGTTTCCCGAGGCAAACAATCAATTACAATATGTTTTAATCAAAAAATGTAAAAAAAATTCAAAATAAATTCAACAATGGGATTATAAAGGCATTTAAACCGAGTAATAAGGCTTTTCTAGGCATGAATGACTATAAATGAACTTTTCTTGACAACGGGTGGCTTTCGCTCCGCGTTTCCCGAGGCAAACAATCAATTACAATCTGTTTTAATCAAAAAATGTAAAAACAATTCAAAATAAATTCAATAATGGGATTATAAAGGCATTTAAACCGAGCAATAAGGCTTTTCTAGGCATGAGTGACTATAAATGATCTTTTCTTGACAATGGATGGCTTTCGCTCCAAGTTTCCCGAGGCAAACAATCAATTAGAATATGTTTTAATCAAAAAATGTAAAACAAATTCAAAATAAATTCAATAATGGGATTATAAAGGCATTTAAACCGAATAATAAGGCTTTGCTAGGCATGAGTGACTATAAATGAACTTTTCTTGACAATGGATGGGTTTCGTTCCAAGTTTCCCGAGGAAAACAATCAATTAGAATCTGTTTTAATCAAAAAATGTAAAAAAAATTCAAAATAAATTCAATAATGGGATTACAAAGGCATTTACACCGAGTAATAAGGCTTTTCTAGGCATGAGTGACCATGAATGAACTTTTCTTGACAATGGATGGCTTTCGCTCCACGTTTCCCGAGGCAAACAATCAGTTACAATCTGTTTTAATCAAAAAATTTAAAAACAATTCAAAATAAATTCAATAATGGGATTATAAAGGCATTTAAACCGAGTAATAAGGCTTTTCTAGGCATGAGTGACTATAAATGAACTTTTCTTGACAACGGATGGCTTTCGCTCCACGTTTCCCGAGGCAAACAATCTATTACAATCTGTTTTAATCAAAAAATGTAAAAACAATTCAATAATGGGATTCTAAAGGCATTGAAACCGAGTAATAAGGCTTTTCTAGGCATGAGTGACTATAAATGAACTTTTCTTGACAACGGATGGGTTTCGCTCCAAGTTTCCCGAGGCAAACAATCAATTACAATCTGTTTTAATCAAAAAATGTAAAAAAAATTCAATAATGGGATTATAAAGGCATTTAAATCGAGCAATAAGGCTTTTCTAGGCATGAGTGACTGTAAATGATCTTTTCTTGACAATGGATGGCTTTCGCTCCAAGTTTCCCGAGGCAAACAATCAATTACAATCTGTTTTAATCAAAAAATGTAAAAAAAATTCAAAATAAATTCAATAATGGGATTATAAAGGCATTTAAACCGAATAATAAGGCTTTGCTAGGCATGAGTGACTATAAATGAACTTTTCTTGACAATGGATGGCTTTCGTTCCACGTTTCCCGAGGCAAACAATCAATTAGAATCAGTTTTAATCAAAAAATGTAAAAAAAATTCAAAATAAATTCAATAATGGGATTATAAAGGCATTTAAACCGAGTAATAAGGCTTTTCTAGGCATGAGTGTCTATAAATGAACTTTTCTTGACAATGGATAGCTTTCGCTCCACGTTTCCCGAGGCAAACAATCAATTACAATCTGTTTTAATCAAAAAATGTAAAAACAATTCAATAATGGGATTATAAAGGCATTTAAACCGAGTAATAACGCTTTTCTAGGCATGAGTGACTATAAATGAACTTTTCTTGACAATGGATGGCTTTCGCTCCACGTTTCCCGAGGCAAACAATCAATTACAATCTATTTTAATCAAAAAATGTAAAAACAATTCAAAATAAATTCAATAATGGGATTATAAAGGAATTTAAACCGAGTAATAAGGCTTTTCTAGGCTTGAGTGACCATAAATGAACTTTTCTTGACAATGGATGGCTTTTGCTCCATGTTTCTAGTGGTAAACAATCTATTAAAATATGTTTTAATCAAAAAATGTAAAAAACATTGAAAATAAATTCAATAATGGGATTATAAAGGCATTTAAACCGAGTAATAAGGCTTTTCTAGGCATGAGTGACTATAAATGAACTTTTCTTGACAGTGGATGGCTTTCGCTCCACGTTTCCCGAGGCAAACAATCAGTTACAATCTGTATTAATCAAAAAATGTAAAAACAATTCAAAATAAATTCAATAATGGGATTATAAAGGCATTTAAACCGAGTAATAAGGCTTTTCTAGGCATGAGTGACTATAAATGAAATTTTCTTGACAATGGATGGCTTTCGCTCCACGTTTCCCGAGGCAAACAATCAATTACAATCTGTTTTAATCAAAAAATGTAAAAACAATTCAAAATAAATTCAATAATGGGATTATAAAGGCATTTAAACCGAGTAATAAGGCTTTTCTAGGCTTGATTGACTATAAATGAACTTTTCTTGGCAATGGATGGCTTTGGCTCCATGTTTCTAGAGGTAAACAATCTATTACAATATGTTTTAATCAAAAAATGTAAAAAACATTCAAAATAAATTCAATAATGGGATTATAAAGGCATTTAAACCGAGTAATAAGGCTTTTCTAGGCATGAGTGACTATAAATAAACTTTTCTTGGCAATGGATGGCTTTCGCTCCACTTTCCCGAGGCAGACAATCAATTACAATCTGTTTTAATCAAAAAATGTAAAAACAATTCAAAATAAATTCAATAATGGGATTATAAAGGCATTTAAACCGAGCAATAAGGCTTTTCTAGGCATGAGTGACTATAAATGATCTTTTCTTGACAATGGATGGCTTTCGCTCCAAGTTTCCCGAGGCAAACAATCAATTAGAATATGTTTTAATCAAAAAATGTATAAGAAATTCAAAATAAATTCAATAATGGGATTATAAAGGCATTTAAACCGAGTAATAAGGCTTTTCTAGGCATCAATGACTATAAATGAACTTTTCTTGACAATGGATGGCATTCGCTCCATGTTTCCCGAGGCAAACAATCAATTACAATCTGTTTTAATCAAAAAATGAAAAAACAATTCAAAATAAATTCAATAATGGGATTATAAAGGCATTTAAACCGAGTAATAAGGCTTTTCTAGGCTTGATTGACTATAAATGAACTTTTCTTGGCAATGGATGGCTTTGGCTCCATGTTTCTAGAGGTAAACAATCTATTACAATATGTTTTAATCAAAAAATGTAAAAAACATTCAAAATAAATTCAATAATGGGATTATAAAGGCATTTAAACCGAGTAATAAGGCTTTTCTAGGCATGAGTGACTATAAATAAACTTTTCTTGGCAATGGATGGCTTTCGCTCCACTTTCCCGAGGCAGACAATCAATTACAATCTGTTTTAATCAAAAAATGTAAAAACAATTCAAAATAAATTCAATAATGGGATTATAAAGGCATTTAAACCGAGCAATAAGGCTTTTCTAGGCATGAGTGACTATAAATGATCTTTTCTTGACAATGGATGGCTTTCGCTCCAAGTTTCCCGAGGCAAACAATCAATTAGAATATGTTTTAATCAAAAAATGTATAAGAAATTCAAAATAAATTCAATAATGGGATTATAAAGGCATTTAAACCGAGTAATAAGGCTTTTCTAGGCATCAATGACTATAAATGAACTTTTCTTGACAATGGATGGCATTCGCTCCATGTTTCCCGAGGCAAACAATCAATTACAATCTGTTTTAATCAAAAAATGAAAAAACAATTCAAAATAAATTCAATAATGGGATTATAAAGGCATTTAAACCGAGTAATAAGGCTTTTCTAGGCTTGATTGACTATAAATGAACTTTTCTTGGCAATGGATGGCTTTGGCTCCATGTTTCTAGAGGTAAACAATCTATTACAATATGTTTTAATCAAAAAATGTAAAAAACATTCAAAATAAATTCAATAATGGGATTATAAAGGCATTTAAACCGAGTAATAAGGCTTTTCTAGGCATGAGTGACTATAAATGAACTTTTCTTGACAATGGATGGCTTTCGCTCCACGTTTTCCGAGGCAAACAATCAATTACAATCTGTTTTAATCAAAAAATGTAAAAACAATTCAAAATAAATTCAATAATGGGATTATAAAGGCATTTAAACAGAGCAATAAGGCTTTTCTAGGCATGAGTGACTATAAATGATCTTTTCTTGACAATGGATGGCTTTCGCTCCAAGTTTCCTGAGGCAAACAATCAATTAGAATATGTTTTAATCAAAAAATGTAAAAACAATTCAAAATAAATTCCATAATGGGATTATAAAGGCATCTAAACCGAGTAATAAGCCTTTTCTAAGCATTAGTGACTATAAATGAACTATTCTTGACAATGGATGGCTTTTGCTCCAAGTTTCCCGAGGTAAACAATCGATTACAATCTGTTTTAATCAAAAAATGTAAAAAAAATTCAAAATAAACTCAATAATTAGATTATAAAGGCATTTAAACCGAGTAATAAGGCTTTTCTAGGCTTGATTGACTATAAATGAACTTTTCTTGACAATGGATGGCTTTCGCTCCACGTTTCCCGAGGCAAACAATCAATTACAATTTGTTTCAATCAAAAAATGTAAAAAACATTCAAAATAAATTCAATAATGGGATTATAAAGGCACTTACACCGAGTAATAAGGCTTTTCTAGGCATGAGTGACTATAAATGAACTTTTCTTGACAATGGATAGCTTTCGCTCCACGTTTCCCGAGGCAAACAATCAATTACAATCTGTTTTAATCAAAAAATGTAAAAACAATTCAAAATAAATTCAATAATGGGATTATAAAGGCATTTAAACCGAGTAATAAGGCTTTTCTAGGCATGAGTGACTGTAAATGAACTTTTCTTGACAATGGATGGCATTCGCTCCATGTTTCCCGAGGCAAACAATCAATTACAATCTGTTTTAATCAAAAAATGTAAAAACAATTCAAAATAAATTCAATAATGGGATTATAAAGGCATTTAAACCGAGTAATAAGGCTTTTCTAGGCTTGATTGACTATAAATGAACTTTTCTTGACAATGGATGGCTTTGGCTCCATGTTTCTAGAGGTAAACAATCTATTACAATATGTTTTAATCAAAAAATGGAAAAAATATTCAAAATAAATTCAATAATGGGATTATAAAGGCATTTAAACCGAGTAATAAGGCTTTTCTAGGCATGAGTGACTATAAATGAACTTTTCTTGACAACGGATGGCTTTCGCTCCACGTTTCCCGAGGCAAACAATCAATTACAATATGTTTTAATCAAAAAATGTAAAAAAAATTCAAAATAAATTCAATAATGGGATTATAAAGGCATTTAAACCGAGTAATAAGGCTTTTCTAGGCTTGATTGACTATAAATGAACTTTTCTTGACAATGGATGGCTTTGGCTCCATGTTTCTAGAGGTAAACAATCTATTACAATATGTTTTAATCAAAAAATGGAAAAAATATTCAAAATAAATTCAATAATGGGATTATAAAGGCATTTAAACCGAGTAATAAGGCTTTTCTAGGCATGAGTGACTATAAATGAACTTTTCTTGACAACGGATGGCTTTCGCTCCACGTTTCCCGAGGCAAACAATCAATTACAATATGTTTTAATCAAAAAATGTAAAAAAAATTCAAAATAAATTCAACAATGGGATTATAAAGGCATTTAAACCGAGTAATAAGGCTTTTCTAGGCATGAATGACTATAAATGAACTTTTCTTGACAACGGGTGGCTTTCGCTCCGCGTTTCCCGAGGCAAACAATCAATTACAATCTGTTTTAATCAAAAAATGTAAAAACAATTCAAAATAAATTCAATAATGGGATTATAAAGGCATTTAAACCGAGCAATAAGGCTTTTCTAGGCATGAGTGACTATAAATGATCTTTTCTTGACAATGGATGGCTTTCGCTCCAAGTTTCCCGAGGCAAACAATCAATTAGAATATGTTTTAATCAAAAAATGTAAAACAAATTCAAAATAAATTCAATAATGGGATTATAAAGGCATTTAAACCGAATAATAAGGCTTTGCTAGGCATGAGTGACTATAAATGAACTTTTCTTGACAATGGATGGGTTTCGTTCCAAGTTTCCCGAGGAAAACAATCAATTAGAATCTGTTTTAATCAAAAAATGTAAAAAAAATTCAAAATAAATTCAATAATGGGATTACAAAGGCATTTACACCGAGTAATAAGGCTTTTCTAGGCATGAGTGACCATGAATGAACTTTTCTTGACAATGGATGGCTTTCGCTCCACGTTTCCCGAGGCAAACAATCAGTTACAATCTGTTTTAATCAAAAAATTTAAAAACAATTCAAAATAAATTCAATAATGGGATTATAAAGGCATTTAAACCGAGTAATAAGGCTTTTCTAGGCATGAGTGACTATAAATGAACTTTTCTTGACAACGGATGGCTTTCGCTCCACGTTTCCCGAGGCAAACAATCTATTACAATCTGTTTTAATCAAAAAATGTAAAAACAATTCAATAATGGGATTCTAAAGGCATTGAAACCGAGTAATAAGGCTTTTCTAGGCATGAGTGACTATAAATGAACTTTTCTTGACAACGGATGGCTTTCGCTCCAAGTTTCCCGAGGCAAACAATCAATTACAATCTGTTTTAATCAAAAAATGTAAAAAAAATTCAATAATGGGATTATAAAGGCATTTAAATCGAGCAATAAGGCTTTTCTAGGCATGAGTGACTGTAAATGATCTTTTCTTGACAATGGATGGCTTTCGCTCCAAGTTTCCCGAGGCAAACAATCAATTACAATCTGTTTTAATCAAAAAATGTAAAAAAAATTCAAAATAAATTCAATAATGGGATTATAAAGGCATTTAAACCGAATAATAAGGCTTTGCTAGGCATGAGTGACTATAAATGAACTTTTCTTGACAATGGATGGCTTTCGTTCCACGTTTCCCGAGGCAAACAATCAATTAGAATCAGTTTTAATCAAAAAATGTAAAAAAAATTCAAAATAAATTCAATAATGGGATTATAAAGGCATTTAAACCGAGTAATAAGGCTTTTCTAGGCATGAGTGTCTATAAATGAACTTTTCTTGACAATGGATAGCTTTCGCTCCACGTTTCCCGAGGCAAACAATCAATTACAATCTGTTTTAATCAAAAAATGTAAAAACAATTCAATAATGGGATTATAAAGGCATTTAAACCGAGTAATAACGCTTTTCTAGGCATGAGTGACTATAAATGAACTTTTCTTGACAATGGATGGCTTTCGCTCCACGTTTCCCGAGGCAAACAATCAATTACAATCTATTTTAATCAAAAAATGTAAAAACAATTCAAAATAAATTCAATAATGGGATTATAAAGGAATTTAAACCGAGTAATAAGGCTTTTCTAGGCTTGAGTGACCATAAATGAACTTTTCTTGACAATGGATGGCTTTTGCTCCATGTTTCTAGTGGTAAACAATCTATTAAAATATGTTTTAATCAAAAAATGTAAAAAACATTGAAAATAAATTCAATAATGGGATTATAAAGGCATTTAAACCGAGTAATAAGGCTTTTCTAGGCATGAGTGACTATAAATGAACTTTTCTTGACAGTGGATGGCTTTCGCTCCACGTTTCCCGAGGCAAACAATCAGTTACAATCTGTATTAATCAAAAAATGTAAAAACAATTCAAAATAAATTCAATAATGGGATTATAAAGGCATTTAAACCGAGTAATAAGGCTTTTCTAGGCATGAGTGACTATAAATGAAATTTTCTTGACAATGGATGGCTTTCGCTCCACGTTTCCCGAGGCAAACAATCAATTACAATCTGTTTTAATCAAAAAATGTAAAAACAATTCAAAATAAATTCAATAATGGGATTATAAAGGCATTTAAACCGAGTAATAAGGCTTTTCTAGGCATGAGTGACTATAAATGAACTTTTCTTGACAATGGATGGCTTTCGCTCCAAGTTTCCCGAGGCAAACAATCAATTACAATCTGTTTTAATCAAAAAATGTAAAAACAATTCAAAATAAATTCAATAATGGGATTATAAAGGCATTTAAACCGAGCAATAAGGCTTTTCTAGGCATGAGTGACTATAAATGAACTTTTCTTGACAATGGATGGCTTTCGTTCCAAGTTTCCCGAGGAAAACAATCAATTAGAATCTGTTTTAATCAAAAAATGTAAAAAAAATTCAAAATAAATTCAATAATGGGATTATAAAGGCATTTAAATCGAGTAATAAGGCTTTTCTAGGCATGAGTGACTATAAATGAACTTTTCTTGGCAATGGATGACTTTCGCTCCACGTTTCCCGAGGCAAACAATCAATTACAATCTGTTTTAATCAAAAAATGTAAAAACAATTCAAAATAAATTCAATAATGGGATTATAAAGGCATTTTAACCGAGCAATAAGGCTTTTCTAGGCATGAGTGACTATAAATGATCTTTTCTTGACAATGGATGGCTTTCGCTCCAAGTTTCCCGAGGCAAACAATCAATTAGAATATGTTTTAATCAAAAAATGTATAACAAATTCAAAATAAATTCAATAATGGGATTATAAAGGCATTTAAACCGAGTAATAAGGCTTTTCTAGGCATGAGTGACTATAAATGAACTTTTCCTGACAATGGATGGCTTTCGCTCCACGTTTCCCGAGGCAAACAATCAATTACAATCTGTTTTAATCAAAAAATGTAAAAACAATTCAAAATAAATTCAATAATGGGATTATAAAGGAATTTAAACCGAGTAATAAGGCTTTTCTAGGCTTGAGTGACCATAAATGAACCTTTCTTGACAATGGATGGCTTTTGCTCCATGTTTCTAGTGGTAAACAATCTATTACAATATGTTTTAATCAAAAAATGTAAAAAACATTGAAAATAAATTCAATAATGGGATTATAAAGGCATTTAAACCGAGTAATAAGGCTTTTCTAGGCATGAGTGACTATAAATGAACTTTTCTTGACAATGGATGGCTTTCGCTCCACGTTTCCCGAGGCAAACAATCAGTTACAATCTGTATTAATCAAAAAATGTAAAAACAATTCAAAATAAATTCAATAATGGGATTATAAAGGCATTTAAACCGAGTAATAAGGCTTTTCTAGGCATGAGTGACTATAAATGAACTTTTCTTGAAAACGGATGGCTTTCGCTCCACGTTTCCCGAGGCAAACAATCAATTACAATCTGTTTTAATCAAAAAATGTAAAAAAAATTCAATAATGGGATTATAAAGGCATTTAAACCGAGTAATAAGGCTTTTGTAGGCATGAGTGACTATAAATGAACTTTTCTTGACAATGGATGGCTTTCGCTCCACGTTTCCCGAGGCAAACAATCAATTACAATCTGTTTTAATCAAAAAATGTAAAAACAATTCAAAATAAATTCAATAATGGGATTATAAAGGCATTTAAACCGAGCAATAAGGCTTTTCTAGGCATGAGTGACTATAAATGATCTTTTCTTGACAATGGATGGCTTTCGCTCCAAGTTTCCCGAGGCAAACAATCAATTACAATCTGTTTTAATCAAAAAATGTAAAAAAAATTCAAAATAAATTCAATAATGGGATTCTAAAGGCATTTAAACCGAATAATAAGGCTTTGCTAGGCATGAGTGACTATAAATGAACTTTTCTTGACAATGGATGGCTTTCGTTCCAAGTTTCCCGAGGCAAACAATCAATTAGAATCTGTTTTATTCAAAAAATGTAAAAAAAATAAAAAAATAAATTCAATAATGGGATTATAAAGGCATTTAAACCGAGTAATAAGGCTTTTCTAGGCATGAGTGACTATAAATGAACTTTTCTTGGCAATGGATGGCTTTCGCTCCACTTTCCCGAGGCAGACAATCAATTACAATCTGTTTTAATCAAAAAATGTAAAAACAATTCAAAATAAATTCAATAATGGGATTATAAAGGCATTTAAACCGAGCAATAAGGCTTTTCTAGGCATGAGTGACTATAAATGATCTTTTCTTGACAATGGATGGCTTTCGCTCCAAGTTTCCCGAGGCAAACAATCAATTAGAATATGTTTTAATCAAAAAATGTATAACAAATTCAAAATAAATTCCATAATGGGATTATAAAGGCATTTAAACCGAGTAATAAGGCTTTTCTAGGCATGAGTGACTATAAATGAACTTTTCTTGACAATGGATGGCTTTCGCTCCACGTTTCCCGAGGCAAACAATCAATTACAATCTGTTTTAATCAAAAAATGTAAAAACAATTCAAAATAAATTCAATAATGGGATTATAAAGGCATTTAAACCGAGTAATAAGGCTTTTCTAGGCATGAGTGACTATAAATGAACTTTTCTTGACAATGGATGGCTTTCGCTCCACGTTTTCTGAGGCAAACAATCAATTACAATCTGTTTTAATCAAAAAATGGGAAAAAAATTCAAAATAAATTCAATAATGGGATTATAAAGGCATTTAAACCGAGTAATAAGGCTTTTCTAGGCTTGAGTGACTATAAATGAACTTTTCTTGACAATGGATGGCTTTCGCTCCAAGTTTCCCGAGGTAAACAATCAATTACAATCTGTTTTAATCAAAAAATGTAAAAAAAAATTCAAAATAAACTCAATAATGGGATTATAAAGGCATTTAAACCGAGTAATAAGGCTTTTCTAGGCATGAGTGACTATAAATGAACTTTTCTTGACAATGGATGGCATTCGCTCCATGTTTCCCGAGGCAAACAATCAATTACAATCTGTTTTAATCAAAAAATGTAAAAACAATTCAAAATAAATTCAATAATGGGATTATAAAGGCATTTAAACCGAGTAATAAGGCTTTTCTAGGCTTGATTGACTATAAATGAACTTTTCTTGACAATGGATGGCTTTGGCTCCATGTTTCTAGAGGTAAACAATCTATTACAATATGTTTTAATCAAAAAATGTAAAAAAAATTCAAAATAAATTCAATAATGGGATTATAAAGGCATTTAAACCGAGTAATAAGGCTTTTCTAGGCATGAGTGACTATAAATGAACTTTTCTTGACAATGGATGGCTTTCGCTCCACGTTTCCCGAGGGAAACAATCAATTACAATCTGTTTTAATCAAAAAATGTAAAAACAATTCAAAATAAATTCCATAATGGGATTATAAAGGCATTTAAACCGAGCAATAAGGCTTTTCTAGGCATGAGTGACTATAAATGATCTTTTCCTGACAATGGATGGCTTTCGCTCCAAGTTGCCCGAGGAAAACAATCAATTAGAATATGTTTTAATCAAAAAATGTAAAAACAATTCAAAATAAATTCAATAATGGGATTATAAAGGCATTTAAACCGAGTAATAAGGCTTTTCTAGGCATTAGTGATTATAAATGAAATATTCTTGACAATGGATGGCTTTTGCTCCAAGTTTCCCGAGGTAAACAATCGATTACAATCTGTTTTAATCAAAAAATGTAAAAAAAATTCAAAATAAACTCAATAATTGGATTATAAAAGCATTTAAACCGAGTAATAAGGCTTTTCTAGGCTTGATTGACTATAAATGAACTTTTCTTGACAATAGATGGCTTTCGCTCCACGTTTCCCGAGGCAAACAATCAATTACAATTTGTTTCAATCAAAAAATGTAAAAAACATTCAAAATAAATTCAATAATGGGATTATAAAGGCACTTAAACCGAGTAATAAGGCTTTTCTAGGCATGAGTGACTATAAATGAACTTTTCTTGACAATGGATGGCTTTCGCTCCAAGTTTCCTGAGGTAAACAATCAATTACAATCTGTTTTAATCAAAAAATGTAAAAAAAAATTCAAAATAAACTCAATAATGGGATTATAAAAGCATTTAAACCGAGTAATAAGGCTTTTGTAGGCATGAGTGACTATAAATGAACTTTTCTTGACAATGGATGGCGTTCGCTCCATGTTTCCCGAGGCAAACAATCAATTACAATCTGTTTTAATCAAAAAATGTAAAAACAATTCAAAATAAATTCAATAATGGGATTATAAAGGCATTTAAACCGAGCAATAAGGCTTTTCTAGGCATGAGTGACTATAAATGATCTTTTCTTGACAATGGATGGCTTTCGCTCCAAGTTTCCCGAGGCAAACAATCAATTAGAATATGTTTTAATCAAAAAATGTAAAACAAATTCAAAATAAATTCAATAATGGGATTATAAAGGCATTTAAACCGAATAATAAGGCTTTGCTAGGCATGAGTGACTATAAATGAACTTTTCTTGACAATGGATGGGTTTCGTTCCAAGTTTCCCGAGGAAAACAATCAATTAGAATCTGTTTTAATCAAAAAATGTAAAAAAAATTCAAAATAAATTCAATAATGGGATTACAAAGGCATTTACACCGAGTAATAAGGCTTTTCTAGGCATGAGTGACCATGAATGAACTTTTCTTGACAATGGATGGCTTTCGCTCCACGTTTCCCGAGGCAAACAATCTGTTACAATCTGTTTTAATCAAAAAATTTAAAAACAATTCAAAATAAATTCAATAATTGGATTATAAAGGCATTTAAACCGAGTAATAAGGCTTTTCTAGGCATGAGTGACTATAAATGAACTTTTCTTGACAACGGATGGCTTTCGCTCCACGTTTCCCGAGGCAAACAATCTATTACAATCTGTTTTAATCAAAAAATGTAAAAACAATTCAATAATGGGATTCTAAAGGCATTGAAACCGAGTAATAAGGCTTTTCTAGGCATGAGTGACTATAAATGAACTTTTCTTGACAACGGATGGCTTTCGCTCCAAGTTTCCCGAGGCAAACAATCAATTACAATCTGTTTTAATCAAAAAATGTAAAAAAAATTCAATAATGGGATTATAAAGGCATTTAAACCGAGCAATAAGGCTTTTCTAGGCATGAGTGACTGTAAATGATCTTTTCTTGACAATGGATGGCTTTCGCTCCAAGTTTCCCGAGGCAAACAATCAATTACAATCTGTTTTAATCAAAAAATGTAAAAAAAATTCAAAATAAATTCAATAATGGGATTATAAAGGCATTTAAACCGAATAATAAGGCTTTGCTAGGCATGAGTGACTATAAATGAACTTTTCTTGACAATGGATGGCTTTCGTTCCACGTTTCCCGAGGCAAACAATCAATTAGAATCAGTTTTAATCAAAAAATGTAAAAAAAATTCAAAATAAATTCAATAATGGGATTATAAAGGCATTTAAACCGAGTAATAAGGCTTTTCTAGGCATGAGTGTCTATAAATGAACTTTTCTTGACAATGGATAGCTTTCGCTCCACGTTTCCCGAGGCAAACAATCAATTACAATCTGTTTTAATCAAAAAATGTAAAAACAATTCAATAATGGGATTATAAAGGCATTTAAACCGAGTAATAACGCTTTTCTAGGCATGAGTGACTATAAATGAACTTTTCTTGACAATGGATGGCTTTCGCTCCACGTTTCCCGAGGCAAACAATCAATTACAATCTATTTTAATCAAAAAATGTAAAAACAATTCAAAATAAATTCAATAATGGGATTATAAAGGAATTTAAACCGAGTAATAAGGCTTTTCTAGGCTTGAGTGACCATAAATGAACTTTTCTTGACAATGGATGGCTTTTGCTCCATGTTTCTAGTGGTAAACAATCTATTAAAATATGTTTTAATCAAAAAATGTAAAAAACATTGAAAATAAATTCAATAATGGGATTATAAAGGCATTTAAACCGAGTAATAAGGCTTTTCTAGGCATGAGTGACTATAAATGAACTTTTCTTGACAGTGGATGGCTTTCGCTCCACGTTTCCCGAGGCAAACAATCAGTTACAATCTGTATTAATCAAAAAATGTAAAAACAATTCAAAATAAATTCAATAATGGGATTATAAAGGCATTTAAACCGAGTAATAAGGCTTTTCTAGGCATGAGTGTCTATAAATGAACTTTTCTTGAAAACGGATGGCTTTCGCTCCACGTTTCCCGAGGCAAACAATCAATTACAATCTGTTTTAATCAAAAAATGTAAAAAAAATTCAATAATGGGATTATAAAGGCATTTAAACCGAGTAATAAGGCTTTTGTAGGCATGAGTGACTATAAATGAACTTTTCTTGACAATGGATGGCTTTCGCTCCACGTTTCCCGAGGCAAACAATCAATTACAATCTGTTTTAATCAAAAAATGTAAAAACAATTCAAAATAAATTCAATAATGGGATTATAAAGGCATTTAAACCGAGCAATAAGGCTTTTCTAGGCATGAGTGACTATAAATGATCTTTTCTTGACAATGGATGGCTTTCGCTCCAAGTTTCCCGAGGCAAACAATCAATTACAATCTGTTTTAATCAAAAAATGTAAAAAAAATTCAAAATAAATTCAATAATGGGATTCTAAAGGCATTTAAACCGAATAATAAGGCTTTGCTAGGCATGAGTGACTATAAATGAACTTTTCTTGACAATGGATGGCTTTCGTTCCAAGTTTCCCGAGGCAAACAATCAATTAGAATCTGTTTTATTCAAAAAATGTAAAAAAAATAAAAAAATAAATTCAATAATGGGATTATAAAGGCATTTAAACCGAGTAATAAGGCTTTTCTAGGCATGAGTGACTATAAATGAACTTTTCTTGGCAATGGATGGCTTTCGCTCCACTTTCCCGAGGCAGACAATCAATTACAATCTGTTTTAATCAAAAAATGTAAAAACAATTCAAAATAAATTCAATAATGGGATTATAAAGGCATTTAAACCGAGCAATAAGGCTTTTCTAGGCATGAGTGACTATAAATGATCTTTTCTTGACAATGGATGGCTTTCGCTCCAAGTTTCCCGAGGCAAACAATCAATTAGAATATGTTTTAATCAAAAAATGTATAACAAATTCAAAATAAATTCCATAATGGGATTATAAAGGCATTTAAACCGAGTAATAAGGCTTTTCTAGGCATGAGTGTCTATAAATGAACTTTTCTTGACAATGGATAGCTTTCGCTCCACGTTTCCCGAGGCAAACAATCAATTACAATCTGTTTTAATCAAAAAATGTAAAAACAATTCAATAATGGGATTATAAAGGCATTTAAACCGAGTAATAACGCTTTTCTAGGCATGAGTGACTATAAATGAACTTTTCTTGACAATGGATGGCTTTCGCTCCACGTTTCCCGAGGCAAACAATCAATTACAATCTATTTTAATCAAAAAATGTAAAAACAATTCAAAATAAATTCAATAATGGGATTATAAAGGAATTTAAACCGAGTAATAAGGCTTTTCTAGGCTTGAGTGACCATAAATGAACTTTTCTTGACAATGGATGGCTTTTGCTCCATGTTTCTAGTGGTAAACAATCTATTAAAATATGTTTTAATCAAAAAATGTAAAAAACATTGAAAATAAATTCAATAATGGGATTATAAAGGCATTTAAACCGAGTAATAAGGCTTTTCTAGGCATGAGTGACTATAAATGAACTTTTCTTGACAGTGGATGGCTTTCGCTCCACGTTTCCCGAGGCAAACAATCAGTTACAATCTGTATTAATCAAAAAATGTAAAAACAATTCAAAATAAATTCAATAATGGGATTATAAAGGCATTTAAACCGAGTAATAAGGCTTTTCTAGGCATGAGTGACTATAAATGAAATTTTCTTGACAATGGATGGCTTTCGCTCCACGTTTCCCGAGGCAAACAATCAATTACAATCTGTTTTAATCAAAAAATGTAAAAACAATTCAAAATAAATTCAATAATGGGATTATAAAGGCATTTAAACCGAGCAATAAGGCTTTTCTAGGCATGAGTGACTATAAATGAACTTTTCTTGACAATGGATGGCTTTCGTTCCAAGTTTCCCGAGGAAAACAATCAATTAGAATCTGTTTTAATCAAAAAATGTAAAAAAAATTCAAAATAAATTCAATAATGGGATTATAAAGGCATTTAAATCGAGTAATAAGGCTTTTCTAGGCATGAGTGACTATAAATGAACTTTTCTTGGCAATGGATGACTTTCGCTCCACGTTTCCCGAGGCAAACAATCAATTACAATCTGTTTTAATCAAAAAATGTAAAAACAATTCAAAATAAATTCAATAATGGGATTATAAAGGCATTTTAACCGAGCAATAAGGCTTTTCTAGGCATGAGTGACTATAAATGATCTTTTCTTGACAATGGATGGCTTTCGCTCCAAGTTTCCCGAGGCAAACAATCAATTAGAATATGTTTTAATCAAAAAATGTATAACAAATTCAAAATAAATTCAATAATGGGATTATAAAGGCATTTAAACCGAGTAATAAGGCTTTTCTAGGCATGAGTGACTATAAATGAACTTTTCCTGACAATGGATGGCTTTCGCTCCACGTTTCCCGAGGCAAACAATCAATTACAATCTGTTTTAATCAAAAAATGTAAAAACAATTCAAAATAAATTCAATAATGGGATTATAAAGGAATTTAAACCGAGTAATAAGGCTTTTCTAGGCTTGAGTGACCATAAATGAACCTTTCTTGACAATGGATGGCTTTTGCTCCATGTTTCTAGTGGTAAACAATCTATTACAATATGTTTTAATCAAAAAATGTAAAAAACATTGAAAATAAATTCAATAATGGGATTATAAAGGCATTTAAACCGAGTAATAAGGCTTTTCTAGGCATGAGTGACTATAAATGAACTTTTCTTGACAATGGATGGCTTTCGCTCCACGTTTCCCGAGGCAAACAATCAGTTACAATCTGTATTAATCAAAAAATGTAAAAACAATTCAAAATAAATTCAATAATGGGATTATAAAGGCATTTAAACCGAGTAATAAGGCTTTTCTAGGCATGAGTGACTATAAATGAACTTTTCTTGAAAACGGATGGCTTTCGCTCCACGTTTCCCGAGGCAAACAATCAATTACAATCTGTTTTAATCAAAAAATGTAAAAAAAATTCAATAATGGAATTATAAAGGCATTTAAACCGAGTAATAAGGCTTTTGTAGGCATGAGTGACTATAAATGAACTTTTCTTGACAATGGATGGCTTTCGCTCCACGTTTCCCGAGGCAAACAATCAATTACAATCTGTTTTAATCAAAAAATGTAAAAACAATTCAAAATAAATTCAATAATGGGATTATAAAGGCATTTAAACCGAGCAATAAGGCTTTTCTAGGCATGAGTGACTATAAATGATCTTTTCTTGACAATGGATGGCTTTCGCTCCAAGTTTCCCGAGGCAAACAATCAATTACAATCTGTTTTAATCAAAAAATGTAAAAAAAATTCAAAATAAATTCAATAATGGGATTCTAAAGGCATTTAAACCGAATAATAAGGCTTTGCTAGGCATGAGTGACTATAAATGAACTTTTCTTGACAATGGATGGCTTTCGTTCCAAGTTTCCCGAGGCAAACAATCAATTAGAATCTGTTTTATTCAAAAAATGTAAAAAAAATAAAAAAATAAATTCAATAATGGGATTATAAAGGCATTTAAACCGAGTAATAAGGCTTTTCTAGGCATGAGTGACTATAAATGAACTTTTCTTGGCAATGGATGGCTTTCGCTCCACTTTCCCGAGGCAGACAATCAATTACAATCTGTTTTAATCAAAAAATGTAAAAACAATTCAAAATAAATTCAATAATGGGATTATAAAGGCATTTAAACCGAGCAATAAGGCTTTTCTAGGCATGAGTGACTATAAATGATCTTTTCTTGACAATGGATGGCTTTCGCTCCAAGTTTCCCGAGGCAAACAATCAATTAGAATATGTTTTAATCAAAAAATGTATAACAAATTCAAAATAAATTCCATAATGGGATTATAAAGGCATTTAAACCGAGTAATAAGGCTTTTCTAGGCATGAGTGACTATAAATGAACTTTTCTTGACAATGGATGGCTTTCGCTCCACGTTTCCCGAGGCAAACAATCAATTACAATCTGTTTTAATCAAAAAATGTAAAAACAATTCAAAATAAATTCAATAATGCGATTATAAAGGCATTTAAACCGAGTAATAAGACTTTTCTAGGCATGAGTGACTATAAATGAACTTTTCTTGACAATGGATGGCTTTCGCTCCACGTTTTCTGAGGCAAACAATCAATTACAATCTGTTTGAATCAAAAAATGGGAAAAAAATTCAAAATAAATTCAATAATGGGATTATAAAGGCATTTAAACCGAGTAATAAGGCTTTTCTAGGCTTGAGTGACTATAAATGAACTTTTCTTGACACTGGATGGCTTTCGCTCCAAGTTTCCCGAGGTAAACAATCAATTACAATCTGTTTTAATCAAAAAATGTAAAAAACAATTCAAAATAAACTCAATAATGGGATTATAAAGGCATTTAAACCGAGTAATAAGGCTTTTCTAGGCATGAGTGACTATAAATGAACTTTTCTTGACAATGGATGGCTTTTGCTCCAAGTTTCCCGAGGTAAACAATCGATTACAATCTGTTTTAATCAAAAAATGTAAAAAAAATTCAAAATAAACTCAATAATGGGATTATAAAGGCATTTAAACCGAGTAATAAGGCTTTTCTAGGCATGAGTGACTATAAATGAAATTTTCTTGACAATGGATGGCTTTCGCTCCACGTTTCCCGAGGCAAACAATCAATTACAATCTGTTTTAATCAAAAAATGTAAAAACAATTCAAAATAAATTCAATAATGGGATTATAAAGGCATTTAAACCGAGCAATAAGGCTTTTCTAGGCATGAGTGACTATAAATGAACTTTTCTTGACAATGGATGGCTTTCGTTCCAAGTTTCCCGAGGAAAACAATCAATTAGAATCTGTTTTAATCAAAAAATGTAAAAAAAATTCAAAATAAATTCAATAATGGGATTATAAAGGCATTTAAATCGAGTAATAAGGCTTTTCTAGGCATGAGTGACTATAAATGAACTTTTCTTGGCAATGGATGACTTTCGCTCCACGTTTCCCGAGGCAAACAATCAATTACAATCTGTTTTAATCAAAAAATGTAAAAACAATTCAAAATAAATTCAATAATGGGATTATAAAGGCATTTTAACCGAGCAATAAGGCTTTTCTAGGCATGAGTGACTATAAATGATCTTTTCTTGACAATGGATGGCTTTCGCTCCAAGTTTCCCGAGGCAAACAATCAATTAGAATATGTTTTAATCAAAAAATGTATAACAAATTCAAAATAAATTCAATAATGGGATTATAAAGGCATTTAAACCGAGTAATAAGGCTTTTCTAGGCATGAGTGACTATAAATGAACTTTTCCTGACAATGGATGGCTTTCGCTCCACGTTTCCCGAGGCAAACAATCAATTACAATCTGTTTTAATCAAAAAATGTAAAAACAATTCAAAATAAATTCAATAATGGGATTATAAAGGAATTTAAACCGAGTAATAAGGCTTTTCTAGGCTTGAGTGACCATAAATGAACCTTTCTTGACAATGGATGGCTTTTGCTCCATGTTTCTAGTGGTAAACAATCTATTACAATATGTTTTAATCAAAAAATGTAAAAAACATTGAAAATAAATTCAATAATGGGATTATAAAGGCATTTAAACCGAGTAATAAGGCTTTTCTAGGCATGAGTGACTATAAATGAACTTTTCTTGACAATGGATGGCTTTCGCTCCACGTTTCCCGAGGCAAACAATCAGTTACAATCTGTATTAATCAAAAAATGTAAAAACAATTCAAAATAAATTCAATAATGGGATTATAAAGGCATTTAAACCGAGTAATAAGGCTTTTCTAGGCATGAGTGACTATAAATGAACTTTTCTTGAAAACGGATGGCTTTCGCTCCACGTTTCCCGAGGCAAACAATCAATTACAATCTGTTTTAATCAAAAAATGTAAAAAAAATTCAATAATGGAATTATAAAGGCATTTAAACCGAGTAATAAGGCTTTTGTAGGCATGAGTGACTATAAATGAACTTTTCTTGACAATGGATGGCTTTCGCTCCACGTTTCCCGAGGCAAACAATCAATTACAATCTGTTTTAATCAAAAAATGTAAAAACAATTCAAAATAAATTCAATAATGGGATTATAAAGGCATTTAAACCGAGCAATAAGGCTTTTCTAGGCATGAGTGACTATAAATGATCTTTTCTTGACAATGGATGGCTTTCGCTCCAAGTTTCCCGAGGCAAACAATCAATTACAATCTGTTTTAATCAAAAAATGTAAAAAAAATTCAAAATAAATTCAATAATGGGATTCTAAAGGCATTTAAACCGAATAATAAGGCTTTGCTAGGCATGAGTGACTATAAATGAACTTTTCTTGACAATGGATGGCTTTCGTTCCAAGTTTCCCGAGGCAAACAATCAATTAGAATCTGTTTTATTCAAAAAATGTAAAAAAAATAAAAAAATAAATTCAATAATGGGATTATAAAGGCATTTAAACCGAGTAATAAGGCTTTTCTAGGCATGAGTGACTATAAATGAACTTTTCTTGGCAATGGATGGCTTTCGCTCCACTTTCCCGAGGCAGACAATCAATTACAATCTGTTTTAATCAAAAAATGTAAAAACAATTCAAAATAAATTCAATAATGGGATTATAAAGGCATTTAAACCGAGCAATAAGGCTTTTCTAGGCATGAGTGACTATAAATGATCTTTTCTTGACAATGGATGGCTTTCGCTCCAAGTTTCCCGAGGCAAACAATCAATTAGAATATGTTTTAATCAAAAAATGTATAACAAATTCAAAATAAATTCCATAATGGGATTATAAAGGCATTTAAACCGAGTAATAAGGCTTTTCTAGGCATGAGTGACTATAAATGAACTTTTCTTGACAATGGATGGCTTTCGCTCCACGTTTCCCGAGGCAAACAATCAATTACAATCTGTTTTAATCAAAAAATGTAAAAACAATTCAAAATAAATTCAATAATGGGATTATAAAGGCATTTAAACCGAGTAATAAGACTTTTCTAGGCATGAGTGACTATAAATGAACTTTTCTTGACAATGGATGGCTTTCGCTCCACGTTTTCTGAGGCAAACAATCAATTACAATCTGTTTGAATCAAAAAATGGGAAAAAAATTCAAAATAAATTCAATAATGGGATTATAAAGGCATTTAAACCGAGTAATAAGGCTTTTCTAGGCTTGAGTGACTATAAATGAACTTTTCTTGACACTGGATGGCTTTCGCTCCAAGTTTCCCGAGGTAAACAATCAATTACAATCTGTTTTAATCAAAAAATGTAAAAAAAAATTCAAAATAAACTCAATAATGGGATTATAAAGGCATTTAAACCGAGTAATAAGGCTTTTCTAGGCATGAGTGACTATAAATGAACTTTTCTTGACAATGGATGGCATTCGCTCCATGTTTCCCGAGGCAAACAATCAATTACAATCTGTTTTAATCAAAAAATGTAAAAACAATTCAAAATAAATTCAATAATGGGATTATAAAGGCATTTAAACCGAGTAATAAGGCTTTTCTAGGCTTGATTGACTATAAATGAACTTTTCTTGACAATGGATGGCTTTGGCTCCATGTTTCTAGAGGTAAACAATCTATTACAATATGTTTTAATCAAAAAATGTAAAAAAAATTCAAAATAAATTCAATAATGGGATTATAAAGGCATTTAAACCGAGTAATAAGGCTTTTCTAGGCATGAGTGACTATAAATGAACTTTTCTTGACAATGGATGGCTTTCGCTCCACGTTTCCCGAGGGAAACAATCAATTACAATCTGTTTTAATCAAAAAATGTAAAAACAATTCAAAATAAATTCCATAATGGGATTATAAAGGCATTTAAACCGAGCAATAAGGCTTTTCTAGGCATGAGTGACTATAAATGATCTTTTCCTGACAATGGATGGCTTTCGCTCCAAGTTGCCCGAGGAAAACAATCAATTAGAATATGTTTTAATCAAAAAATGTAAAAACAATTCAAAATAAATTCAATAATGGGATTATAAAGGCATTTAAACCGAGTAATAAGGCTTTTCTAGGCATTAGTGATTATAAATGAAATATTCTTGACAATGGATGGCTTTTGCTCCAAGTTTCCCGAGGTAAACAATCGATTACAATCTGTTTTAATCAAAAAATGTAAAAAAAATTCAAAATAAACTCAATAATTGGATTATAAAAGCATTTAAACCGAGTAATAAGGCTTTTCTAGGCTTGATTGACTATAAATGAACTTTTCTTGACAATAGATGGCTTTCGCTCCACGTTTCCCGAGGCAAACAATCAATTACAATTTGTTTCAATCAAAAAATGTAAAAAACATTCAAAATAAATTCAATAATGGGATTATAAAGGCACTTAAACCGAGTAATAAGGCTTTTCTAGGCATGAGTGACTATAAATGAACTTTTCTTGACAATGGATGGCTTTCGCTCCAAGTTTCCTGAGGTAAACAATCAATTACAATCTGTTTTAATCAAAAAATGTAAAAAAAAATTCAAAATAAACTCAATAATGGGATTATAAAAGCATTTAAACCGAGTAATAAGGCTTTTCTAGGCATGAGTGACTATAAATGAACTTTTCTTGACAATGGATGGCATTCGCTCCATGTTTCCCGAGGCAAACAATCAATTACAATCTGTTTTAATCAAAAAATGTAAAAACAATTCAAAATAAATTCAATAATGGGATTATAAAGGCATTTAAACCGAGTAATAAGGCTTTTCTAGGCTTGATTGACTATAAATGAACTTTTCTTGACAATGGATGGCTTTGGCTCCATGTTTCTAGAGGTAAACAATCTATTACAATATGTTTTAATCAAAAAATGTAAAAAAAATTCAAAATAAATTCAATAATGGGATTATAAAGGCATTTAAACCGAGTAATAAGGCTTTTCTAGGCATGAGTGACTATAAATGAACTTTTCTTGACAATGGATGGCTTTCGCTCCACGTTTCCCGAGGGAAACAATCAATTACAATCTGTTTTAATCAAAAAATGTAAAAACAATTCAAAATAAATTCAATAATGGGATTATAAAGGCATTTGAACCGAGTAATAAGGCTTTTCTAGGCATGAGTGACTATAAATGAACTTTTCTTGACAATGGATGGCTTTCGCTCCACGTTTTCCGAGGCAAACAATCAATTACAATCTGTTTTAATCAAAAAATGTAAAAACAATTCAAAATAAATTCAATAATGGGATTATAAAGGCATTTAAACCGAGCAATAAGGCTTTTCTAGGCATGAGTGACTATAAATGATCTTTTCCTGACAATGGATGGCTTTCGCTCCAAGTTGCCCGAGGAAAACAATCAATTAGAATATGTTTTAATCAAAAAATGTAAAAACAATTCAAAATAAATTCAATAATGGGATTATAAAGGCATTTAAACCGAGTAATAAGGCTTTTCTAGGCATTAGTGACTATAAATGAAATATTCTTGACAATGGATGGCTTTTGCTCCAAGTTTCCCGAGGTAAACAATCGATTACAATCTGTTTTAATCAAAAAATGTAAAAAAAATTCAAAATAAACTCAATAATTGGATTATAAAAGCATTTAAACCGGGTAATAAGGCTTTTCTAGGCTTGATTGACTATAAATGAACTTTTCTTGACAATAGATGGCTTTCGCTCCACGTTTCCCGAGGCAAACAATCAATTACAATTTGTTTCAATCAAAAAATGTAAAAAACATTCAAAATAAATTCAATAATGGGATTATAAAGGCACTTAAACCGAGTAATAAGGCTTTTCTAGGCATGAGTGACTATAAATGAACTTTTCTTGACAATGGATGGCTTTCGCTCCACGTTTTCCGAGGCAAACAATCAATTACAATCTGTTTTAATCAAAAAATGTAAAAACAATTCAAAATAAATTCAATAATGGGATTATAAAGGCATTTAAACAGAGCAATAAGGCTTTTCTAGGCATGAGTGACTATAAATGATCTTTTCTTGACAATGGATGGCTTTCGCTCCAAGTTTCCCGAGGCAAACAATCAATTAGAATATGTTTTAATCAAAAAATGTAAAAACAATTCAAAATAAATTCCATAATGGGATTATAAAGGCATCTAAACCGAGTACTAAGGCTTTTCTAAGCATTAGTGACTATAAATGAACTATTCTTGACAATGGATGGCTTTTGCTCCAAGTTTCCCGAGGTAAACAATCGATTACAATCTGTTTTAATCAAAAAATGTAAAAAAAATTCAAAATAAACTCAATAATTGGATTATAAAGGCATTTAAACCGAGTAATAAGGCTTTTCTAGGCTTGATTGACTATAAATGAACTTTTCTTGACAATGGATGGCTTTCGCTCCACGTTTCCCGAGGCAAACAATCAATTACAATTTGTTTCAATCAAAAAATGTAAAAAACATTCAAAATAAATTCAATAATGGGATTATAAAGGCACTTAAACCGAGTAATAAGGCTTTTCTAGGCATGAGTGACTATAAATGAACTTTTCTTGACAATGGATAGCTTTCGCTCCACGTTTCCCGAGGCAAACAATCAATTACAATCTGTTTTAATCAAAAAATGTAAAAACAATTCAAAATAAATTCAATAATGGGATTATAAAGGCATTTAAACCGAGTAATAAGGCTTTTCTAGGCATGAGTGACTGTAAATGAACTTTTCTTGACAATGGATGGCATTCGCTCCATGTTTCCCGAGGCAAACAATCAATTACAATCTGTTTTAATCAAAAAATGTAAAAACAATTCAAAATAAATTCAATAATGGGATTATAAAGGCATTTAAACCGAGTAATAAGGCTTTTCTAGGCTTGATTGATTATAAATGAACTTTTCTTGACAATGGATGGCTTTGGCTCCATGTTTCTAGAGGTAAACAATCTATTACAATATGTTTTAATCAAAAAATGGAAAAAATATTCAAAATAAATTCAATAATGGGATTATAAAGGCATTTAAACCGAGTAATAAGGCTTTTCTAGGCATGAGTGACTATAAATGAACTTTTCTTGACAACGGATGGCTTTCGCTCCACGTTTCCCGAGGCAAACAATCAATTACAATATGTTTTAATCAAAAAATGTAAAAAAAATTCAAAATAAATTCAATAATGGGATTATAAAGGCATTTAAACCGAGTAATAAGGCTTTTCTAGGCATGAATGACTATAAATGAACTTTTCTTGACAACGGATGGCTTTCGCTCCACGTTTCTCGAGGCAAACAATCAATTACAATCTGTTTTAATCAAAAAATGTAAAAACAATTCAAAATAAATTCAATAATGGGATTATAAAGGCATTTAAACCGAGCAATAAGGCTTTTCTAGGCATGAGTGACTATAAATGATCTTTTCTTGACAATGGATGGCTTTCGCTCCAAGTTTCCCGAGGCAAACAATCAATTAGAATATGTTTTAATCAAAAAATGTAAAAAAAATTCAAAATAAATTCAATAATGGGATTATAAAGGCATTTAAACCGAATAATAAGGCTTTGCTAGGCATGAGTGACTATAAATGAACTTTTCTTGACAATGGATGGGTTTCGTTCCAAGTTTCCTGAGGAAAACAATCAATTAGAATCTGTTTTAATCAAAAAATGTAAAAAAAATTCAAAATAAATTCAATAATGGGATTACAAAGGCATTTACACCGAGTAATAAGGCTTTTCTAGGCATGAGTGACTATGAATGAACTTTTCTTGACAATGGATGGCTTTCGCTCCACGTTTCCCAAGGCAAACAATCAGTTACAATCTGTTTTAATCAAAAAATGTAAAAACAATTCAAAATAAATTCAATAATGGGATTATAAAGGCATTTAAACCGAGTAATAAGGCTTTTCTAGGCATGAGTGACTATAAATGAACTTTTCTTGACAACGGATGGCTTTCGCTCCACGTTTCCCGAGGCAAACAATCAATTACAATCTGTTTTAATCAAAAAATGTAAAAAAAATTCAATAATGGGATTATAAAGGCATTTAAACCGAGTAATAAGGCTTTTCTAGGCATGAGTGACTATAAATGAACTTTTCTTGACAATGGATGGCTTTCGCTCCACGTTTCCCGAGGCAAACAATCAATTACAATCTGTTTTAATCAAAAAATGTCAAAACAATTCAAAATAAATTCAATAATGGGATTATAAAGGCATTTAAACCGAGCAATAAGGCTTTTCTAGGCATGAGTGACTATAAATGATCTTTTCCTGACAATGGATGGCTTTCGCTCCAAGTTGCCCGAGGCAAACAATCAATTAGAATATGTTTTAATCAAAAAATGTAAAAACAATTCAAAATAAATTCAATAATGGGATTATAAAGGCATTTAAACCGAGTAATAAGGCTTTTCTAGGCATTAGTGACTATAAATGAAATATTCTTGACAATGGATGGCTTTTGCTCCAAGTTTCCCGAGGTAAACAATCGATTACAATCTGTTTTAATCAAAAAATGTAAAAAAAATTCAAAATAAACTCAATAATTGGATTATAAAAGCATTTAAATCGAGTAATAAGGCTTTTCTAGGCTTGATTGACTATAAATGAACTTTTCTTGACAATAGATGGCTTTCGCTCCACGTTTCCCGAGGCAAATAATCAATTACAATTTGTTTCAATCAAAAAATGTAAAAAACATTCAAAATAAATTCAATAATGGGATTATAAAGGCACTTAAACCGAGTAATAAGGCTTTTCTAGGCATGAGTGACTATAAATGAACTTTTCTTGACAATGGATGGCTTTCGCTCCACGTTTTCCGAGGCAAACAATCAATTACAATCTGTTTTAATCAAAAAATGTAAAAACAATTCAAAATAAATTCAATAATGGGATTATAAAGGCATTTAAACAGAGCAATAAGGCTTTTCTAGGCATGAGTGACTATAAATGATCTTTTCTTGACAATGGATGGCTTTCGCTCCAAGTTTCCCGAGGCAAACAATCAATTAGAATATGTTTTAATCAAAAAATGTAAAAACAATTCAAAATAAATTCCATAATGGGATTATAAAGGCATCTAAACCGAGTAATAAGGCTTTTCTAAGCATTAGTGACTATAAATGAACTATTCTTGACAATGGATGGCTTTTGCTCCAAGTTTCCCGAGGTAAACAATCGATTACAATCTGTTTTAATCAAAAAATGTAAAAAAAATTCAAAATAAACTCAATAATTGGATTATAAAGGCATTTAAACCGAGTAATAAGGCTTTTCTAGGCTTGATTGACTATAAATGAACTTTTCTTGACAATGGATGGCTTTCGCTCCACGTTTCCCGAGGCAAACAATCAATTACAATTTGTTTCAATCAAAATATGTAAAAAACATTCAAAATAAATTCAATAATGGGATTATAAAGGCACTTAAACCGAGTAATAAGGCTTTTCTAGGCATGAGTGACTATAAATGAACTTTTCTTGACAATGGATAGCTTTCGCTCCACGTTTCCCGAGGCAAACAATCAATTACAATCTGTTTTAATCAAAAAATGTAAAAACAATTCAAAATAAATTCAATAATGGGATTATAAAGGCATTTAAACCGAGTAATAAGGCTTTTCTAGGCATGAGTGACTGTAAATGAACTTTTCTTGACAATGGATGGCATTCGCTCCATGTTTCCCGAGGCAAACAATCAATTACAATCTGTTTTAATCAAAAAATGTAAAAACAATTCAAAATAAATTCAATAATGGGATTATAAAGGCATTTAAACCGAGTAATAAGGCTTTTCTAGGCTTGATTGACTATAAATGAACTTTTCTTGACAATGGATGGCTTTGGCTCCATGTTTCTAGAGGTAAACAATCTATTACAATATGTTTTAATCAAAAAATGGAAAAAATATTCAAAATAAATTCAATAATGGGAATATAAAGGCATTTAAACCGAGTAATAAGGCTTTTCTAGGCATGAGTGACTATAAATGAACTTTTCTTGACAACGGATGGCTTTCGCTCCACGTTTCCGGAGGCAAACAATCAATTACAATATGTTTTAATCAAAAAATGTAAAAAAAATTCAAAATAAATTCAATAATGGGATTATAAAGGCATTTAAACCGAGTAATAAGGCTTTTCTAGGCATGAATGACTATAAATGAACTTTTGTTGACAACGGATGGCTTTCGCTCCACGTTTCCCGAGGCAAAAAATCAATTACAATCTGTTTTAATCAAAAAATGTAAAAACAATTCAAAATAAATTCAATAATGGGATTATAAAGGCATTTAAACCGAGCAATAAGGCTTTTCTAGGCATGAGTGACTATAAATGATCTTTTCTTGACAATGGATGGCTTTCGCTCCAAGTTTCCCGAGGCAAACAATCAATTAGAATATGTTTTAATCAAAAAATGTTAAAAAAATTCAAAATAAATTCAATAATGGGATTATAAAGGCATTTAAACCGAATAATAAGGCTTTGCTAGGCATGAGTGACTATAAATGAACTTTTCTTGACAATGGATGGGTTTCGTTCCAAGTTTCCCGAGGAAAACAATCAATTAGAATCTGTTTTAATCAAAAAATGTAAAAAAAATTCAAAATAAATTCAATAATGGGATTACAAAAGCATTTACACCGAGTAATAAGGCTTTTCTAGGCATGAGTGACTATGAATGAACTTTTCTTGACAATGGATGGCTTTCGCTCCACGTTTCCCGAGGCAAACAATCAGTTACAATCTGCTTTAATCAAAAAATGTAAAAACAATTCAAAATAAATTCAATAATGGGATTATAAAGGCATTTAAACCGAGTAATAAGGCTTTTCTAGGCATGAGTGACTATAAATGAACTTTTCTTGACAACGGATGGCTTTCGCTCCACGTTTCCCGAGGCAAACAATCAATTACAATCTGTTTTAATCAAAAAATGTAAAAAAAATTCAATAATGGGATTATAAAGGCATTTAAACCGAGTAATAAGGCTTTTCTAGGCATGAGTGACTATAAATGAACTTTTCTTGACAATGGATGGCTTTCGCTCCACGTTTCCCGAGGCAAACAATCAATTACAATCTGTTTTAATCAAAAAATGTCAAAACAATTCAAAATAAATTCAATAATGGGATTATAAAGGCATTTAAACCGAGCAATAAGGCTTTTCTAGGCATGAATGACTATAAATGATCTTTTCTTGACAATGGATGGCTTTCGCTCCAAGTTTGCCGAGGCAAACAATCAATTAGAATATGTTTTAATCAAAAAATGTAAAAAAAATTCAAAATAAATTCAATAATGGGATTATAAAGGCATTTAAACCAAATAATAAGGCTTTGCTAGGCATGAGTGACTATAAATGAACTTTTCTTGACAATGGATGGCTTTCGTTCCAAGTTTCCCGAGGAAAACAATCAATTAGAATATGTTTTAATCAAAAAATGTAAAAAAAATTCAAAATAAATTCAATAATGGGATTATAAAGGCATTTACACCGAGTAATAAGGCTTTTCTAGGCATGAGTGACTATAAATGAACTTTTCTTGGCAATGGATGACTTTCGCTCCACGTTTCCCGAGGCAAACAATCAATTACAATTTGTTTTAATCAAAAAATGTAAAAAGAATTCAAAATAAATTCAATAATGGGGTTATAAAGGCATTTAAACCGAGCAATAACGCTTTTCTAGGCATGAGTGACTATAAATGATCTTTTCTTGACAATGGATGGCTTTCGCTCCAAGTTTCCCGAGGCAAACAATCAATTAGAATATGTTTTAATCAAGAAATGTATAACAAATTCAAAATAAATTCAATAATGGGATTATAAAGGCATTTAAACCGAGTAATAAGGCTTCTCTAGGCATGAGTGACTATAAATGAACTTTTCTTGACAATGGATGGCTTTCGCTCCAAGTTTCCCGAGGCAAACAATCAATTAGAATATGTTTTAATCAAAAAATGTAAAAAAAATTCAAAATAAATTCAATAATGGGATTATAAAGGCATTTAAACCAAATAATAAGGCTTTGCTAGGCATGAGTGACTATAAATGAACTTTTCTTGACAATGGATGGCTTTCGTTCCAAGTTTCCCGAGGAAAACAATCAATTAGAATATGTTTTAATCAAAAAATGTAAAAAAAATTCAAAATAAATTCAATAATGGGATTATAAAGGCATTTACACCGAGTAATAAGGCTTTTCTAGGCATGAGTGACTATGAATGAACTTGTCTTGACAATGGATGGCTTTCGCTCCACGTTTCCCGAGGCAAACAATCAGTTACAATCTGTTTTAATCAAAAAATGTAAAAACAATTCAAAATAAATTCAATAATGGGATTATAAAGGCATTTAAACCGAGTAATAAGGCTTTTCTAGGCATGAGTGACTATAAATGAACTTTTCTTGACAACGGATGGCTTTCGCTCCACGTTTCCCGAGGCAAACAATCAATTACAATCTGTTTTAATCAAAAAATGTAAAAAAAATTCAATAATGGGATTATAAAGGCATTTAAACCGAGTAATAAGGCTTTTCTAGGCATGAGTGACTATAAATGAACTTTTCTTGACAATGGATGGCTTTCGCTCCACGTTTCCCGAGGCAAACAATCAATTACAATCTGTTTTAATCAAAAAATGTCAAAACAATTCAAAATAAATTCAATAATGGGATTATAAAGGCATTTAAACCGAGCAATAAGGCTTTTCTAGGCATGAATGACTATAAATGATCTTTTCTTGACAATGGATGGCTTTCGCTCCAAGTTTGCCGAGGCAAACAATCAATTAGAATATGTTTTAATCAAAAAATGTAAAAAAAATTCAAAATAAATTCAATAATGGGATTATAAAGGCATTTAAACCAAATAATAAGGCTTTGCTAGGCATGAGTGACTATAAATGAACTTTTCTTGACAATGGATGGCTTTCGTTCCAAGTTTCCCGAGGAAAACAATCAATTAGAATATGTTTTAATCAAAAAATGTAAAAAAAATTCAAAATAAATTCAATAATGGGATTATAAAGGCATTTACACCGAGTAATAAGGCTTTTCTAGGCATGAGTGACTATAAATGAACTTTTCTTGACAACGGATGGCTTTCGCTCCACGTTTCCCGAGGCAAACAATCAATTACAATCTGTTTTAATCAAAAAATGTAAAAACAATTCAATAATGGGATTCTAAAGGCATTGAAACCGAGTAATAAGGCTTTTCTAGGCATGAGTGACTATAAAGGAACTTTTCTTGACAACGGATGGCTTTCGCTCCAAGTTTCCCGAGGCAAACAATCAATTACAATCTGTTTTAATCAAAAAATGTAAAAAAAATTCAATAATGGGATTATAAAGGCATTTAAACCGAGTAATAAGGCTTTTCTAGGCATGAGTGACTATAAATGAACTTTTCTTGACAATGGATGGCTTTCGCTCCACGTTTCCCGAGGCAAAAAATCAATTACAATCTGTTTTAATCAAAAAATGTAAAAATAATTCAAAATAAATTCAATAATGGGATTATAAAGGCATTTAAACCGAGCAATAAGGCTTTTCTAGGCATGAGTGACTGTAAATGATCTTTTCTTGACAATGGATGGCTTTCACTCCAAGTTTCCCGAGGCAAACAATCAATTACAATCTGTTTTAATCAAAAAATGTAAAAAAAATTCAAAATAAATTCAATAATGGGATTATAAAGGCATTTAAACCGAATAATAAGGCTTTGCTAGGCATGAGTGACTATAAATGAACTTTTCTTGACAATGGATGGCTTTCGTTCCACGTTTCCCGAGGCAAACAATCAATTAGAATCTGTTTTAATCAAAAAATGTAAAAAAAATTCAAAATAAATTCAATAATGGGATTATAAAGGCATTTAAACCGAGTAATAAGGCTTTTCTAGGCATGAGTGTCTATAAATGAACTTTTCTTGACAATGGATAGCTTTCGCTCCCCGTTTCCCGAGGCAAACAATCAATTACAATCTGTTTTAATCAAAAAATGTAAAAACAATTCAATAATGGGATTATAAAGGCATTTAAACCGAGTACTAACGCTTTTCTAGGCATGAGTGACTATAAATGAACTTTTCTTGACAATGGATGGCTTTCGCTCCATGTTTCCCGAGGCAAACAATCAATTACAATCTATTTTAATCAAAAAATGTAAAAACAATTCAAAATAAATTCAATAATGGGATTATAAAGGAATTTAAACCGAGTAATAAGGCTTTTCTAGGCTTGAGTGACCATAAATGAACTTTTCTTGACAATGGATGGCTTTTGCTCCATGTTTCTAGTGGTAAAATATCTATTACAATATGTTTTAATCAAAAAATGTAAAAAACATTGAAAATAAATTCAATAATGGGATTATAAAGGCATTTAAACCGAGTAATAAGGCTTTTCTAGGCATGAGTGACTATAAATGAACTTTTCTTGACAGTGGATGGCTTTCGCTCCACGTTTCCCGAGGCAAAAAATCAATTACAATCTGTTTTAATCAAAAAATGTAAAAATAATTCAAAATAAATTCAATAATGGGATTATAAAGGCATTTAAACCGAGTAATAAGGCTTTTCTAGGCATGAGTGACAATAAATGAACTTTTCTTGACAATGGATGGCTTTCGCTCCAAGTTTCCCAAGGCAAACAATCAATTACAATCTGTTTTAATCAAAAAATGTAAAAACAATTCAAAATAAATTCAATAATGGGATTATAAAGGCATTTAAACCGAGCAATAAGGCTTTTCTAGGCATGAGTGACTATAAATGAACTTTTCTTGACAATGGATGGCTTTCGTTCCAAGTTTCCCGAGGAAAACAATCAATTAGAATCTGTTTTAATCAAAAAATGTAAAAAAAATTCAAAATAAATTCAATAATGGGATTATAAAGGCATTTAAACCGAGTAATAAGGCTTTTCTAGGCATGAGTGACTATAAATGAACTTTTCTTGGCAATGGATGACTTTCGCTCCACGTTTCCCGAGGCAAACAATCAATTACAATCTGTTTTAATCAAAAAATGTAAAAACAATTCAAAATAAATTCAATAATGGGATTATAAAGGCATTTAAACCGAGTAATAAGGCTTTTCTAGGCATGAGTGACTATAAATGAACTTTTCTTGACAATGGATGGCTTTCGTTCCAAGTTTCCCGAGGAAAACAATCAATTAGAATCTGTTTTAATCAAAAAATGTAAAAAAAATTCAAAATAAATTCAATAATGGGATTATAAAGGCATTTAAACCGAGAAATAAGGCTTTTCTAGGCATGAGTGACTATAAATGAACTTTTCTTGACAATGGATGGCTTTCGCTCCATGTTTCCCGAGGCAACCAATCAATTAGAATATGTTTTAATCAAAAAATGTATAACAAATTCAAAATAAATTCAATAATGGGATTATAAAGGCATTTAAACCGAGTAATAAGGCTTCTCTAGGCATGAGTGACTATAAATGAACTTTTCCTGACAATGGATGGCTTTCGCTTCACGTTTCCCTAGGCAAACAATCAATTACAATCTGTTTTAATCAAAAAATGTAAAAACAATTCAAAATAAATTCAATAATGGGATTATAAAGGCATTTAAACCGAGTAATAAGGCTTTTCTAGGCATGAGTGACTATAAATGAACTTTTCTTGACAACGGATGGCTTTCGCTCCACGTTTCCCGAGGCAAACAATCAATTACAATCTGTTTTAATCAAAAAATGTAAAAACAATTCAATAATGGGATTCTAAAGGCATTGAAACCGAGTAATAAGGCTTTTCTAGGCATGAGTGACTATAAAGGAACTTTTCTTGACAACGGATGGCTTTCGCTCCAAGTTTCCCGAGGCAAACAATCAATTACAATCTGTTTTAATCAAAAAATGTAAAAAAAATTCAATAATGGGATTATAAAGGCATTTAAACCGAGTAATAAGGCTTTTCTAGGCATGAGTGACTATAAATGAACTTTTCTTGACAATGGATGGCTTTCGCTCCACGTTTCCCGAGGCAAAAAATCAATTACAATCTGTTTTAATCAAAAAATGTAAAAATAATTCAAAATAAATTCAATAATGGGATTATAAAGGCATTTAAACCGAGCAATAAGGCTTTTCTAGGCATGAGTGACTGTAAATGATCTTTTCTTGACAATGGATGGCTTTCGCTCCAAGTTTCCCGAGGCAAACAATCAATTAAAATCTGTTTTAATCAAAAAATGTAAAAAAAATTCAAAATAAATTCAATAATGGGATTATAAAGGCATTTAAACCGAATAATAAGGCTTTGCTAGGCATGAGTGACTATAAATGAACTTTTCTTGACAATGGATGGCTTTCGTTCCACGTTTCTCGAGGCAAACAATCAATTAGAATCTGTTTTAATCAAAAAATGTAAAAAAAATTCAAAATAAATTCAATAATGGGATTATAAAGGCATTTAAACCGAGTAATAAGGCTTTTCTAGGCATGAGTGTCTATAAATGAACTTTTCTTGACAATGGATAGCTTTCGCTCCACGTTTCCCGAGGCAAACAATCAATTACAATCTGTTTTAATCAAAAAATGTAAAAACAATTCAAAATAAATTCAATAATGGGATTATAAAGGCATTTAAACCGAGTAATAAGGCTTTTCTAGGCTTGACTGACTATAAATGAACTTTTCTTGACAATGGATGGCTTTCGCTCCACGTTTCCCGAGGCAAACAATCAATTACAATCTATTTTAATCAAAAAATGTAAAAACAATTCAAAATAAATTCAATAATGGGATTATAAAGGAATTTAAACCGAGTAATAAGGCTTTTCTAGGCTTGAGTGACCATAAATGAACTTTTCTTGACAATGGATGGCTTTTGCTCCATGTTTCTAGTGGTAAAATATCTATTACAATATGTTTTAATCAAAAAATGTAAAAAACATTGAAAATAAATTCAATAATGGGATTATAAAGGCATTTAAACCGAGTAATAAGGCTTTTCTAGGCATGAGTGACTATAAATGAACTTTTCTTGACAGTGGATGGCTTTCGCTCCACGTTTCCCGAGGCAAAAAATCAATTACAATCTGTTTTAATCAAAAAATGTAAAAATAATTCAAAATAAATTCAATAATGGGATTATAAAGGCATTTAAACCGAGTAATAAGGCTTTTCTAGGCATGAGTGACAATAAATGAACTTTTCTTGACAATGGATGGCTTTCGCTCCAAGTTTCCCGAGGCAAACAATCAATTACAATCTGTTTTAATCAAAAAATGTAAAAACAATTCAAAATAAATTCAATAATGGGATTATAAAGGCATTTAAACCGAGCAATAAGGCTTTTCTAGGCATGAGTGACTATAAATGAACTTTTCTTGACAATGGATGGCTTTCGTTCCAAGTTTCCCGAGGAAAACAATCAATTAGAATCTGTTTTAATCAAAAAATGTAAAAAAAATTCAAAATAAATTCAATAATGGGATTATAAAGGCATTTAAACCGAGTAATAAGGCTTTTCTAGGCATGAGTGACTATAAATGAACTTTTCTTGGCAATGGATGACTTTCGCTCCACGTTTCCCGAGGCAAACAATCAATTACAATCTGTTTTAATCAAAAAATGTAAAAACAATTCAAAATAAATTCAATAATGGGATTATAAAGGCATTTAAACCGAGTAATAAGGCTTTTCTAGGCATGAGTGACTATAAATGAACTTTTCTTGACAATGGATGGCTTTCGTTCCAAGTTTCCCGAGGAAAACAATCAATTAGAATCTGTTTTAATCAAAAAATGTAAAAAAAATTCAAAATAAATTCAATAATGGGATTATAAAGGCATTTAAACCGAGTAATAAGGCTTTTCTAGGCATGAGTGACTATAAATGAACTTTTCTTGGCAATGGATGACTTTCGCCCGAGGCAAACAATCAATTACAATCTGTTTTAATCAAAAAATGTAAAAACAATTCAAAATAAATTCAATAATGGGATTATAAAGGCATTTAAACCGAGTAATAAGGCTTTTCTAGGCATGAGTGACTATAAATGAACTTTTCTTGGCAATGGATGACTTTCGCTCCACGTTTCCCGAGGCAAACAATCAATTACAATCTGTTTTAATCAAAAAATGTAAAAACAATTCAAAATAAATTCAATAATGGGATTATAAAGGCATTTAAACCGAGTAATAAGGCTTTTCTAGGCATGAGTGACTATAAATGAACTTTTCTTGACAATGGATGACTTTCGCTCCAAGTTTCCCGGGGCAAACAATCAATTACAATCTGTTTTAATCAAAAAATGTAAAAACAATTCAAAATAAATTCAATAATGGGATTATAAAGGCATTTAAACCGAGTAATAAGGCTTTTCTAGGCATGAGTGACTATAAATGAACTTTTCTTGACAATGGATGACTTTCGCTCCAAGTTTCCCGGGGCAAACAATCAATTACAATCTGTTTTAATCAAAAAATGTAAAAACAATTCAATAATGGGATTATAAAGGCATTTAAACCGAGTAATAACGCTTTTCTAGGCATGAGTGACTATAAATGAACTTTTCTTGACAATGGATGGCTTTCGCTCCACGTTTCCCGAGGCAAACACTCAATTACAATCTATTTTAATCAAAAAATGTAAAAACAATTCAAAATAAATTCAATAATGGGATTATAAAGGAATTTAAACCGAGTAATAAGGCTTTTCTAGGCTTGAGTGACCATAAATGAACTTTTCTTGACAATGGATGGCTTTTGCTCCATGTTTCTAGTGGTAAAATATCTATTACAATATGTTTTAATCAAAAAATGTAAAAAACATTGAAAATAAATTCAATAATGGGATTATAAAGGCATTTAAACCGAGTAATAAGGCTTTTCTAGGCATGAGTGACTATAAATGAACTTTTCTTGACAGTGGATGGCTTTCGCTCCACGTTTCCCGAGGCAAAAAATCAATTACAATCTGTTTTAATCAAAAAATGTAAAAATAATTCAAAATAAATTCAATAATGGGATTATAAAGGCATTTAAACCGAGTAATAAGGCTTTTCTAGGCATGAGTGACAATAAATGAACTTTTCTTGACAATGGATGGCTTTCGCTCCAAGTTTCCCGAGGCAAACAATCAATTACAATCTGTTTTAATCAAAAAATGTAAAAACAATTCAAAATAAATTCAATAATGGGATTATAAAGGCATTTAAACCGAGCAATAAGGCTTTTCTAGGCATGAGTGACTATAAATGAACTTTTCTTGACAATGGATGGCTTTCGTTCCAAGTTTCCCGAGGAAAACAATCAATTAGAATCTGTTTTAATCAAAAAATGTAAAAAAAATACAAAATAAATTCAATAATTGGATTATAAAGGCATTTAAACCGAGTAATAAGGCTTTTCTAGGCATGAGTGACTATAAATGAACTTTTCTTGGCAATGGATGACTTTCGCTCCACGTTTCCCGAGGCAAACAATCAATTACAATCTGTTTTAATCAAAAAATGTAAAAACAATTCAAAATAAATTCAATAATGGGATTATAAAGGCATTTAAACCGAGTAATAAGGCTTTTCTAGGCATGAGTGACTATAAATGAACTTTTCTTGACAATGGATGGCTTTCGTTCCAAGTTTCCCGAGGAAAACAATCAATTAGAATCTGTTTTAATCAAAAAATGTAAAAAAAATTCAAAATAAATTCAATAATGGGATTATAAAGGCATTTAAACCGAGTAATAAGGCTTTTCTAGGCATGAGTGACTATAAATGAACTTTTCTTGGCAATGGATGACTTCCGCTCCACGTTTCCCGAGGCAAAAAATCAATTACAATCTGTTTTAATCAAGAAATGTAAAAACAATTCAAAATAAATTCAATAATGGGATTATAAAGGCATTTAAACCGAGTAATAAGGCTTTTCTAGGCATGAGTGACTATAAATGAACTTTTCTTGGCAATGGATGACTTTCGCTCCACGTTTCCCGAGGCAAACAATCAATTACAATCTGTTTTAATCAAAAAATGTAAAAACAATTCAAAATAAATTCAATAATGGGATTATAAAGGCATTTAAACCGAGTAATAAGGCTTTTCTAGGCATGAGTGACTATAAATGAACTTTTCTTGACAATGGATGACTTTCGCTCCAAGTTTCCCGGGGCAAACAATCAATTACAATCTGTTTTAATCAAAAAATGTAAAAACAATTCAAAATAAATTCAATAATGGGACTATAAAGGCATTTAAACCGAGCAATAAGGCTTTTCTAGGCATGAGTGACTATAAATGAACTTTTCTTGACAATGGATGGCTTTCGTTCCAAGTTTCCCGAGGAAAACAATAAATTAGAATCTGTTTTAATCAAAAAATGTAAAAAAAATTCAAAATAAATTCAATAATGGGATTATAAAGGCATTTAAACCGAGTAATAAGGCTTTTCTAGGCATGAGTGACTATAAATGAACTTTTCTTGGCAATGGATGACTTTCGCTCCACGTTTCCCGAGGCAAACAATCAATTACAATCTGTTTTAATCAAAAAATGTAAAAACAATACAAAATAAATTCAATAATGGGATTATAAAGGCATTTAAACCGAGTAATAAGGCTTTTCTAGGCATGAGTGACTATAAATGAACTTTTCTTGGCAATGGATGACTTTCGCTCCACGTTTCCCGGGGCAAACAATCAATTACAATCTGTTTTAATCAAAAAATGTAAAAACAATTCAAAATAAATTCAATAATGGGATTATAAAGGCATTTAAACCGAGTAATAAGGCTTTTCTAGGCATGAGTGACTATAAATGAACTTTTCTTGACAATGGATGACTTTCGCTCCAAGTTTCCCGGGGCAAACAATCAATTACAATCTGTTTTAATCAAAAAATGTAAAAACAATTCAAAATAAATTCAATAATGGGACTATAAAGGCATTTAAACCGAGCAATAAGGCTTTTCTAGGCATGAGTGACTATAAATGAACTTTTCTTGACAATGGATGGCTTTCGTTCCAAGTTTCCCGAGGAAAACAATAAATTAGAATCTGTTTTAATCAAAAAATGTAAAAAAAATTCAAAAAAAGTTCAATAATGGGATTATAAAGGCATTTAAACCGAGTAATAAGGCTTTTCTAGGCATGAGTGACTATAAATGAACTTTTCTTGGCAATGGATGACTTTCGCTCCACGTTTCCCGAGGCAAACAATCAATTACAATCTGTTTTAATCAAAAAATGTAAAAACAATACAAAATAAATTCAATAATGGGATTATAACGGCATTTTAACCAAGCAATAAGGCTTTTCTAGGCATGAGTGACTATAAATGATCTTTTCTTGACAATGGATGGCTTTCGCTCCAAGTTTCCCGAGGCAAACAATCAATTAGAATATGTTTTAATCAAAAAATGTAAAAAAAATTCAAAATAAATTCAATAATGGGATTATAAAGTCATTTAAACTGAGTAATAAGGCTTTTCTAGGCTTGAGTGACTATAAATGAACTTTTCTTGACAATGGATGGCATTCGCTCCATGTTTCCCGAGGCAAACAATCAATTACAAGCTGTTTTAATCAAAAAATGTAAAAAAAAATTCAAAATAAATTCAATAATGGGATTGTAAAGGCATTTAAACCGAGTAATAAGGCTTTTCTAGGCATGAGTGACTATAAATGAACTTTTCTCGACAATGGATGGCATTCGCTCCATGTTTCCCGAGGCAAACAATCAATTACAATCTGTTTTAATCAAAAAATGTAAAAACAATACAAAATAAATTCAATAATGGGATTATAAAGGCATTTAAACCGAGTAATAAGGCTTTTCTAGGCATGAGTGACTATAAATGAACTTTTCTTGGCAATGGATGACTTTCGCTCCACGTTTCCCGAGGCAAACAATCAATTACAATCTGTTTTAATCAAAAAATGTAAAAACAATTCAAAATAAATTCAATAATGGGATTATAAAGGCATTTAAACCGAGTAATAAGGCTTTTCTAGGCATGAGTGACTATAAATGAACTTTTCTTGACAATGGATGACTTTCGCTCCAAGTTTCCCGGGGCAAACAATCAATTACAATCTGTTTTAATCAAAAAATGTAAAAACAATTCAATAATGGGATTATAAAGGCATTTAAACCGAGTAATAACGCTTTTCTAGGCATGAGTGACTATAAATGAACTTTTCTTGACAATGGATGGCTTTCGCTCCACGTTTCCCGAGGCAAACACTCAATTACAATCTATTTTAATCAAAAAATGTAAAAACAATTCAAAATAAATTCAATAATGGGATTATAAAGGAATTTAAACCGAGTAATAAGGCTTTTCTAGGCTTGAGTGACCATAAATGAACTTTTCTTGACAATGGATGGCTTTTGCTCCATGTTTCTAGTGGTAAAATATCTATTACAATATGTTTTAATCAAAAAATGTAAAAAACATTGAAAATAAATTCAATAATGGGATTATAAAGGCATTTAAACCGAGTAATAAGGCTTTTCTAGGCATGAGTGACTATAAATGAACTTTTCTTGACAGTGGATGGCTTTCGCTCCACGTTTCCCGAGGCAAAAAATCAATTACAATCTGTTTTAATCAAAAAATGTAAAAATAATTCAAAATAAATTCAATAATGGGATTATAAAGGCATTTAAACCGAGTAATAAGGCTTTTCTAGGCATGAGTGACAATAAATGAACTTTTCTTGACAATGGATGGCTTTCGCTCCAAGTTTCCCGAGGCAAACAATCAATTACAATCTGTTTTAATCAAAAAATGTAAAAACAATTCAAAATAAATTCAATAATGGGATTATAAAGGCATTTAAACCGAGCAATAAGGCTTTTCTAGGCATGAGTGACTATAAATGAACTTTTCTTGACAATGGATGGCTTTCGTTCCAAGTTTCCCGAGGAAAACAATCAATTAGAATCTGTTTTAATCAAAAAATGTAAAAAAAATACAAAATAAATTCAATAATTGGATTATAAAGGCATTTAAACCGAGTAATAAGGCTTTTCTAGGCATGAGTGACTATAAATGAACTTTTCTTGGCAATGGATGACTTTCGCTCCACGTTTCCCGAGGCAAACAATCAATTACAATCTGTTTTAATCAAAAAATGTAAAAACAATTCAAAATAAATTCAATAATGGGATTATAAAGGCATTTAAACCGAGTAATAAGGCTTTTCTAGGCATGAGTGACTATAAATGAACTTTTCTTGACAATGGATGGCTTTCGTTCCAAGTTTCCCGAGGAAAACAATCAATTAGAATCTGTTTTAATCAAAAAATGTAAAAAAAATTCAAAATAAATTCAATAATGGGATTATAAAGGCATTTAAACCGAGTAATAAGGCTTTTCTAGGCATGAGTGACTATAAATGAACTTTTCTTGGCAATGGATGACTTCCGCTCCACGTTTCCCGAGGCAAAAAATCAATTACAATCTGTTTTAATCAAGAAATGTAAAAACAATTCAAAATAAATTCAATAATGGGATTATAAAGGCATTTAAACCGAGTAATAATGCTTTTCTAGGCATGAGTGACTATAAATGAACTTTTCTTGGCAATGGATGACTTTCGCTCCACGTTTCCCGAGGCAAACAATCAATTACAATCTGTTTTAATCAAAAAATGTAAAAACAATTCAAAATAAATTCAATAATGGGATTATAAAGGCATTTAAACCGAGTAATAAGGCTTTTCTAGGCATGAGTGACTATAAATGAACTTTTCTTGACAATGGATGACTTTCGCTCCAAGTTTCCCGGGGCAAACAATCAATTACAATCTGTTTTAATCAAAAAATGTAAAAACAATTCAAAATAAATTCAATAATGGGACTATAAAGGCATTTAAACCGAGCAATAAGGCTTTTCTAGGCATGAGTGACTATAAATGAACTTTTCTTGACAATGGATGGCTTTCGTTCCAAGTTTCCCGAGGAAAACAATAAATTAGAATCTGTTTTAATCAAAAAATGTAAAAAAAATTCAAAATAAATTCAATAATGGGATTATAAAGGCATTTAAACCGAGTAATAAGGCTTTTCTAGGCATGAGTGACTATAAATGAACTTTTCTTGGCAATGGATGACTTTCGCTCCACGTTTCCCGAGGCAAACAATCAATTACAATCTGTTTTAATCAAAAAATGTAAAAACAATACAAAATAAATTCAATAATGGGATTATAAAGGCATTTAAACCGAGTAATAAGGCTTTTCTAGGCATGAGTGACTATAAATGAACTTTTCTTGGCAATGGATGACTTTCGCTCCACGTTTCCCGGGGCAAACAATCAATTACAATCTGTTTTAATCAAAAAATGTAAAAACAATTCAAAATAAATTCAATAATGGGATTATAAAGGCATTTAAACCGAGTAATAAGGCTTTTCTAGGCATGAGTGACTATAAATGAACTTTTCTTGACAATGGATGACTTTCGCTCCAAGTTTCCCGGGGCAAACAATCAATTACAATCTGTTTTAATCAAAAAATGTAAAAACAATTCAAAATAAATTCAATAATGGGACTATAAAGGCATTTAAACCGAGCAATAAGGCTTTTCTAGGCATGAGTGACTATAAATGAACTTTTCTTTACAATGGATGGCTTTCGTTCCAAGTTTCCCGAGGAAAACAATAAATTAGAATCTGTTTTAATCAAAAAATGTAAAAAAAATTCAAAAAAAGTTCAATAATGGGATTATAAAGGCATTTAAACCGAGTAATAAGGCTTTTCTAGGCATGAGTGACTATAAATGAACTTTTCTTGGCAATGGATGACTTTCGCTCCACGTTTCCCGAGGCAAACAATCAATTACAATCTGTTTTAATCAAAAAATGTAAAAACAATACAAAATAAATTCAATAATGGGATTATAACGGCATTTTAACCAAGCAATAAGGCTTTTCTAGGCATGAGTGACTATAAATGATCTTTTCTTGACAATGGATGGCTTTCGCTCCAAGTTTCCCGAGGCAAACAATCAATTAGAATATGTTTTAATCAAAAAATGTAAAAAAAATTCAAAATAAATTCAATAATGGGATTATAAAGTCATTTAAACTGAGTAATAAGGCTTTTCTAGGCTTGAGTGACTATAAATGAACTTTTCTTGACAATGGATGGCATTCGCTCCATGTTTCCCGAGGCAAACAATCAATTACAAGCTGTTTTAATCAAAAAATGTAAAAAAAAATTCAAAATAAATTCAATAATGGGATTGTAAAGGCATTTAAACCGAGTAATAAGGCTTTTCTAGGCATGAGTGACTATAAATGAACTTTTCTCGACAATGGATGGCATTCGCTCCATGTTTCCCGAGGCAAACAATCAATTACAATCTGTTTTAATCAAAAAATGTAAAAACAATACAAAATAAATTCAATAATGGGATTATAAAGGCATTTAAACCGAGTAATAAGGCTTTTCTAGGCATGAGTGACTATAAATGAACTTTTCTTGGCAATGGATGACTTTCGCTCCACGTTTCCCGAGGCAAACAATCAATTACAATCTGTTTTAATCAAAAAATGTAAAAACAATTCAAAATAAATTCAATAATGGGATTATAAAGGCATTTAAACCGAGTAATAAGGCTTTTCTAGGCATGAGTGACTATAAATGAACTTTTCTTGACAATGGATGACTTTCGCTCCAAGTTTCCCGGGGCAAACAATCAATTACAATCTGTTTTAATCAAAAAATGTAAAAACAATTCAAAATAAATTCAATAATGGGACTATAAAGGCATTTAAACCGAGCAATAAGGCTTTTCTAGGCATGAGTGACTATAAATGAACTTTTCTTGACATTGGATGGCTTTCGTTCCAAGTTTCCCGAGGAAAACAATAAATTAGAATCTGTTTTAATCAAAAAATGTAAAAAAAATTCAAAATAAATTCAATAATGGGATTATAAAGGCATTTAAACCGAGTAATAAGGCTTTTCTAGGCATGAGTGACTATAAATGAACTTTTCTTGGCAATGGATGACTTTCGCTCCACGTTTCCCGAGGCAAACAATCAATTACAATCTGTTTTAATCAAAAAATGTAAAAACAATACAAAATAAATTCAATAATGGGATTATAACGGCATTTTAACCAAGCAATAAGGCTTTTCTAGGCATGAGTGACTATAAATGATCTTTTCTTGACAATGGATGGCTTTCGCTCCAAGTTTCCCGAGGCAAACAATCAATTAGAATATGTTTTAATCAAAAAATGTAAAAAAAATTCAAAATAAATTCAATAATGGGATTATAAAGTCATTTAAACTGAGTAATAAGGCTTTTCTAGGCTTGAGTGACTATAAATGAACTTTTCTTGACAATGGATGGCTTTTGCTCCATGTTTCTAGAGGTAAACAATCAATTACAAGCTGTTTTAATCAAAAAATGTAAAAAAAAATTCAAAATAAATTCAATAATGGGATTGTAAAGGCATTTAAACCGAGTAATAAGGCTTTTCTAGGCATGAGTGACTATAAATGAACTTTTCTCGACAATGGATGGCATTCGCTCCATGTTTCCCGAGGCAAACAATCAATTACAATCTGTTTTAATCAAAAAATGTAAAAAAAATTCAAAATAAATTCAATAATGGGATTATAAAGGCATTTAAACCGAGTAATAAGGCTTTTCTAGGCATGAGTGACTATAAATGAACTTTTCTTGGCAATGGATGACTTTCGCTCCACGTTTCCCAAGGCAAACAATCAATTACAATCTGTTTTAATCAAAAAATGTAAAAACAATACAAAATAAATTCAATAATGGGATTATAACGGCATTTTAACCAAGCAATAAGGCTTTTCTAGGCATGAGTGACTATAAATGATCTTTTCTTGACAATGGATGGCTTTCGCTCCAAGTTTCCCGAGGCAAACAATCAATTAGAATATGTTTTAATCAAAAAATGTAAAAAAAATTCAAAATAAATTCAATAATGGGATTATAAAGGCATTTAAACCGAGTAATAAGGCTTTTCTAGGCATGAGTGACTATAAATGAACTTTTCTTGGCAATGGATGACTTTCGCTCCACGTTTCCCGAGGCAAACAATCAATTACAATCTGTTTTAATCAAAAAATGTAAAAACAATACAAAATAAATTCAATAATGGGATTATAAAGGCATTTAAACCGAGTAATAAGGCTTTTCTAGGCATGAGTGACTATAAATGAACTTTTCTTGACAATGGATGGCTTTCGCTCCACGTTTCCCGAGGCAAACAATCAATTACAATCTGTTTTAATCAAAAAATGTAAAAACAATTCAAAATAAATTCAATAATGGGATTATAAAGGCATTTAAACCGAGTAATAAGGCTTTTCTAGGCATGAGTGACTATAAATGAACTTTTCTTGACAATGGATGGCATTCGCTCCATGTTTCCCGACGCAAACAATCAATTACAATCTGTTTTAATCAAAAAATGAAAAAACAATTCAAAATAAATTCAATAATGGGATTATAAAGGCATTTAAACCGAGTAATAAGGCTTTTCTAGGCTTGATTGACTATAAATGAACTTTTCTTGGCAATGGATGGCTTTGGCTCCATGTTTCTAGAGGTAAACAATCTATTACAATATGTTTTAATCAAAAAATGTAAAAAACATTCAAAATAAATTCAATAATGGGATTATAAAGGCATTTAAACCGAGTAATAAGGCTTTTCTAGGCATGAGTGACTATAAATGAACTTTTCTTGACAACGGATGGCTTTCGCTCCACGTTTCCCGAGGCAAACAATCAATTACAATCTGTTTTAATCAAAAAATGTAAAAACAATTCAAAATAAATTCAATAATGGGATTATAAAGGCATTTAAACCGAGTAATTAGGCTTTTCTAGGCTTGAGTGACTATAAATGAACTTTTTTTGACAATGGGTGGCTTTTGCCCCATGTTTCTAGAGGTAAACATTCAATTACAATATGTTTTAATCAAAAAATGTAAAACAAATTCAAAATAAATTCAATAATGGGATTATAAAGGCATTTAAACCGAGTAATAAGGCTTTTCTAGGCATGAGTGACTATAAATGAACTTTTCTTGACAATGGATGGCATTCGCTCCATGTTTCCCGAGGCAAACAATCAATTACAATCTGTTTTAATCAAACAATGTAAAAACAATTCAAAATAAATTCAATAATGGGATTATAAAGGCATTTAAACCGAGTAATAAGGCTTTTCTAGGCTTGAGTGACTATAAATGAACTTTTTTTTACAATGGATGGCTTTTGCCCCTTGTTTCTAGAGGTAAACATTCAATTACAATATGTTTTAATCAAAAAATGTAAAACAAATTCAAAATAAATTCAATAATGGGATTATAAAGGCATTTAAACCGAGTAATAAGGCTTTTCTAGGCATGAGTGACTATAAATGAACTTTTCTTGACAATGGATGGCTTTCGCTCCACGTTTCCCGAGGCAAACAATCAGTTACAATCTGTATTAATCAAAAAATGTAAAAACAATTCAAAATAAATTCAATAATGGGATTATAAAGGCATTTAAACCGAGTAATAAGGCTTTTCTAGGCATGAGTGACTATAAATGAACTTTTCTTGAAAACGGATGGCTTTCGCTCCACGTTTCCCGAGGCAAACAATCAATTACAATTTGTATTAATCAAAAAATGTAAAAAAAATTCAATAATGGGATTATAAAGGCATTTAAACCGAGTAATAAGGCTTTTCTAGGCATGAGTGACTATAAATGAACTTTTCTTGACAATGGATGGCTTTCGCTCCACGTTTCCCGAGGCAAACAATCAATTACAATCTGTTTTAATCAAAAAATGTAAAAACAATTCAAAATAAATTCAATAATGGGATTATAAAGGCATTTAAACCGAGCAATAAGGCTTTTCTAGGCATGAGTGACTATAAATGATCTTTTCTTGACAATGGATGGCTTTCGCTCAAAGTTTCCCGAGGCAAACAATCAATTACAATCTGTTTTAAGCAAAAAATGTAAAAAAAATTCAAAATAAATTCAATAATGGGATTATAAAGGCATTTAAACCGAATAATAAGGCTTTGCTAGGCATGAGTGACTATAAATGAACTTTTCTTGACAATGGATGGCTGTCGTTCCAAGTTTCCCGAGGCAAACAATCAATTAGAATCTGTCTTAATCAAAAAATGTAAAAAAAATACAAAATAAATTCAATAATGGGATTATAAAGGCATTTAAACCGAGTAATAAGGCTTTTCTAGGCATGAGTGACTATAAATGAACTTTTCTTGGCAATGGATGGCTTTCGCTCCACTTTCCCGAGGCAGACAATCAATTACAATCTGTTTTAATCAAAAAATGTAAAAACAATTCAAAATAAATTCAATAATGGGATTATAAAGGCATTTAAACCGAGCAATAAGGCTTTTCTAGGCATGAGTGACTATAAATGATCTTTTCTTGACAATGGATGGCTTTCGCTCCAAGTTTCCCGAGGCAAACAATCAATTAGAATATGTTTTAATCAAAAAATGTATAACAAATTCAAAATAAATTCAATAATGGGATTATAAAGGCATTTAAACCGAGTAATAAGGCTTTTCTAGGCATGAGTGACTATAAATGAACTTTTCTTGACAATGGATGGCTTTCGCTCCACGTTTCCCGAGGCAAACAATCAATTACAATCTGTTTTAATCAAAAAATGTAAAAACAATTCAAAATAAATTCAATAATGGGATTATAAAGGCATTTAAACCGAGTAATAAGGCTTTTCTAGGCATGAGTGACTATAAATGAACTTTTCTTGACAATGGATGACTTTCGCTCCAAGTTTCCCGGGGCAAACAATCAATTACAATCTGTTTTAATCAAAAAATTTAAAAACAATTCAAAATAAATTCAATAATGGGATTATAAAGGCATTTAAACCGAGCAATAAGGCTTTTCTAGGCATGAGTGACTATAAATGAACTTTTCTTGACAATGGATGGCTTTCGTTCCAAGTTTCCCGAGGAAAACAATAAATTAGAATCTAATTTAATCAAAAAATGTAAAAAAAATTCAAAATAAATTCAATAATGGGATTATAAAGGCATTTAAACCGAGTAATAAGGCTTTTCTAGGCATGAGTGACTATAAATGAACTTTTCTTGGCAATGGATGACTTTCGCTCCACGTTTCCCGAGGCAAACAATCAATTACAATCTGTTTTAATCAAAAAATGTAAAAACAATTCAAAATAAATTCAATAATGGGATTATAAAGGCATATAAACCGAGTAATAAGGCTTTTCTAGGCATGAGTGACTATAAATGAACTTTTCTTGACAATGGATGACTTTCGCTCCAAGTTTCCCGGGGCAAACAATCAATTACAATCTGTTTTAATCAAAAAATGTAAAAACAATTCAAAATAAATTCAATAATGGGATTATAAAGGCATTTAAACCGAGTAATAAGGCTTTTCTAGGCATGAGTGACTATAAATGAACTTTTCTTGACAATGGATGACTTTCGCTCCAAGTTTCCCGGGGCAAACAATCAATTACAATCTGTTTTAATCAAAAAATGTAAAAACAATTCAAAATAAATTCAATAATGGGATTATAAAGGCATTTAAACCGAGCAATAAGGCTTTTCTAGGCATGAGTGACTATAAATGAACTTTTCTTGACAATGGATGGCTTTCGTTCCAAGTTTCCCGAGGAAAACAATAAATTAGAATCTGTTTTAATCAAAAAATGTAAAAAAAATTCAAAATAAATTCAATAATGGGATTATAAAGGCATTTAAACCGAGTAATAAGGCTTTTCTAGGCATGAGTGACTATAAATGAACTTTTCTTGGCAATGGATGACTTTCGCTCCACGTTTCCCGAGGCAAACAATCAATTACAATCTGTTTTAATCAAAAAATGTAAAAACAATTCAAAATAAATTCAATAATGGGATTATAAAGGCATTTTAACCAAGCAATAAGGCTTTTCTAGGCATGAGTGACTATAAATGATCTTTTCTTGACAATGGATGGCTTTCGCTCCAAGTTTCCTGAGGCAAACAATCAATTAGAATATGTTTTAATCAAAAAATTTAAAAAAAATTCAAAATAAATTCAATAATGGGATTATAAAGTCATTTAAACTGAGTAATAAGGCTTTTCTAGGCTTGAGTGACTATAAATGAACTTTTCTTGACAATGGATGGCTTTTGCTCCATGTTTCTAGAGGTAAACAATCAATTACAAGCTGTTTTAATCAAAAAATGTAAAAAAAAATTCAAAATAAATTCAATAATGGGATTGTAAAGGCATTTAAACCGAGTAATAAGGCTTTTCTAGGCATGAGTGACTATAAATGAACTTTTCTCGACAATGGATGGCATTCGCTCCATGTTTCCCGAGGCAAACAATCAATTACAATCTGTTTTAATCAAAAAATGTAAAAACAATTCAAAATAAATTCAATAATGGGATTATAAAGGCATTTAAACCGAGTAATAAGGCTTTTCTAGGCATGAGTGACTATAAATGAACTTTTCTCGACAATAGATGGCATTCGCTCCATGTTTCCCGAGGCAAACAATCAATTACAATCTGTTTTAATCAAAAAATGTAAAAACAATTCAAAATAAATTCAATAATGGGATTATAAAGGCATTTAAACCGAGTAATAAGGCTTTTCTAGGCATGAGTGACTATAAATGAACTTTTCTTGACAACGGATGGCTTTCGCTCCACGTTTCCCGAGGCAAACAATCAATTACAATCTGTTTTAATCAAAAAATGTAAAAAAAATTCAATAATGGGATTATAAAGGCATTTAAACCGAGTAATAAGGCTTTTCTAGGCATGTGTGACTATAAATGAACTTTTCTTGACAATGGATGGCTTTCGCTCCACGTTTCCCGAGGCAAACAATCAATTACAATCTGTTTTAATCAAAAAATGTAAAAACAATTCAAAATAAATTCAATAATGGGATTATAAAGGCATTTAAACCGAGCAATAAGGCTTTTCTAGGCATGAGTGACTATAAATGATCTTTTCTTGACAATGGATGGCTTTCGCTCCAAGTTTCCCGAGGCAAACAATTAATTAGAATATGTTTTAATCAAAAAATGGAAAAAAAATTCAAAATAAATTCAATAATGGGATTATAAAGGCATTTAAACCAAATAATAAGGCTTTGCTAGGCATGAGTGACTATAAATGAACTTTTCTTGACAATGGATGGCTTTCGTTCCAAGTTTCCTGAGGCAAACAATCAATTAGAATCTGTTTTAATCAAAAAATGTAAAAAAAATTCAAAATAAATTCAATAATGGGATTATAAAGGCATTTAAACCGAGTAATAAGGCTTTTCTAGGCATGAGTGACTATAAATGAACTTTTCTTGACAATGGATGGCTTTCGCTTCACGTTTCCCGAGGCAAACAATCAATTACAATCTGTTTTAATCAAAAAATGTAAAAACAATTCAAAATAAATTCAATAATGGGATTATAAAGGCATTTAAACCGAGTAATAAGGCTTTTCTAGGCATGAGTGACTATAAATGAACTTTTCTTGACAATGGATGGCTTTCGCTCCATGTTTCCCGAGGCAAACAATCAATTACAATCTGTTTTAATCAAAAAATGTAAAAACAATTCAAAATAAATTCAATAATGGGATTATAAAGGCATTTAAACAGAGTAATAAGGCTTTTCTAGGCTTGAGTGACTATAAATTTACTTTTTTTGACAATGGGTGGCTTTTGCCCCATGTTTCTAGAGGTAAACATTCAATTACAATATGTTTTAATCAAAAAATGTAAAACAAATTCAAAATAAATTCAATAATGGGATTATAAAGGCATTTAAACCGAGTAATAAGGCTTTTCTAGGCATGAGTGACTATAAATGAACTTTTCTTGACAATGGATGGCATTCGCTCCATGTTTCCCGAGGCAAACAATCAATTACAATCTGTTTTAATCAAAAAATGTAAAAACAATTCAAAATAAATTCAATAATGGGATTATAAAGGCATTTAAACCGAGTAATAAGGCTTTTCTAGGCTTGAGTGACTATAAATGAACTTTTTTTTACAATGGATGGCTTTTGCCCCTTGTTTCTAGAGGTAAACATTCAATTACAATCTGTTTTAATCAAAAAATGTAAAACAAATTCAAAATAAATTCAATAATGGGATTATAAAGGCATTTAAACCGAGTAATAAGGCTTTTCTAGGCATGAGTGACTATAAATGAACATTTCTTGACAATGGATGGCTTTCGCTCCATGTTTCCCGAGGCAAACAATCAATTACAATCTGTTTTAATCAAAAAATGTAAAAACAATTCAAAATAAATTCAATAATGGGATTATAAAGGCATTTAAACAGAGTAATAAGGCTTTTCTAGGCTTGAGTGACTATAAATTTACTTTTTTTGACAATGGGTGGCTTTTGCCCCATGTTTCTAGAGGTAAACATTCAATTACAATATGTTTTAATCAAAAAATGTAAAACAAATTCAAAATAAATTCAATAATGGGATTATAAAGGCATTTAAACCGAGTAATAAGGCTTTTCTAGGCATGAGTGACTATAAATGAACTTTTCTTGACAATGGATGGCATTCGCTCCATGTTTCCCGAGGCAAACAATCAATTACAATCTGTTTTAATCAAAAAATGTAAAAACAATTCAAAATAAATTCAATAATGGGATTATAAAGGCATTTAAACCGAGTAATAAGGCTTTTCTAGGCTTGAGTGACTATAAATGAACTTTTTTTTACAATGGATGGCTTTTGCCCCTTGTTTCTAGAGGTAAACATTCAATTACAATCTGTTTTAATCAAAAAATGTAAAACAAATTCAAAATAAATTCAATAATGGGATTATAAAGGCATTTAAACCGAGTAATAAGGCTTTTCTAGGCATGAGTGACTATAAATGAACATTTCTTAACAATGGATGGCATTCGCTCCATGTTTCCCGAGGCAAACAATCAATTACAATCTGTTTTAATCAAAAAATGTAAAAACAATTCAAAATAAATTCAATAATGGGATTATAAAGGCATTTAAACCGAGCAATAAGGCTTTTCTAGGCATGAGTGACTATAAATGATCTTTTCTTGACAATGGATGACTTTCGCTCCAAGTTTCCCGAGGCAAACAATCAATTAGAATATGTTTTAATCAAAAAATGTATAACAAATTCAAAATAAATTCAATAATGGGATTATAAAGGCATTTAAACCGAGTAATAAGGCTTTTCTAGGCATGAGTGACTATAAATGAACTTTTCTTGACAATGGATGGCTTTTGCTCCACGTTTCCCGAGGCAAACAATCAATTACAATTTGTTTTAATCAAAAAATGTAAAAACAATTCAAAATAAATTCAATAATGGGATTATAAAGGCATTTAAACCGAGTAATAAGGCTTTTCTAGGCATGAGTGACTATAAATGAACTTTTCTTGACAATGGATGACTTTCGCTCCAAGTTTCCCGAGGCAAACAATCAATTACAATCTGTTTTAATCAAAAAATGTAAAAACAATTCAAAATAAATCCAATAATGGGATTATAAAGGCATTTAAACCGAGCAATAAGGCTTTTCTAGGCATGAGTGACTATAAATGAACTTTTCTTGACAATCGATGGCTTTCGTTCCAAGTTTCCCGAGGAAAACAACCAATTAGAATCTGTTTTAATCAAAAAATGTAAAAACAATTCAAAATAAATTCAATAATGGGATTATAAAGGCATTTAAACCGAGTAATAAGGCTTTTCTAGGCTTGAGTGACTATAAATGAACTTTTTTTGACAATGGATGGCATTCGCTCCATGTTTCCCGAGGCAAACAATCAATTACAATCTGTTTTAATCAAAAAATGTAAAAACAATTCAAAATAAATTCAATAATGGGATTATAAAGGCATTTAAACCGAGTAATAAGGCTCTTCTAGGCTTGAGTGACTATAAATGAACTTTTTTTTACAATGGATGGCTTTTGCCCCTTGTTTCTAGAGGTAAACATTCAATTACAATATGTTTTAATCAAAAAATGTAAAACAAATTCAAAATAAATTCAATAATGGGATTATAAAGGCATTTAAACCGAGTAATAAGGCTTTTCTAGGCATGAGTGAATATAAATGAACTTTTCTTGACAATGGATGGCATTCGCTCCATGTTTCCCGAGGCAAACAATCAATTACAATCTGTTTTAATCAAAAAATGTAAAAACAATTCAAAATAAATTCAATAATGGGATTATAAAGGCATTTAAACCGAGCAATAAGGCTTTTCTAGGCATGAGTGACTATAAATGATCTTTTCTTGACAATGGATGGCTTTCGCTCCAAGTTTCCCAAGGCAAACAATCAATTAGAATATGTTTTAATCAAAAAATGTATAACAAATTCAAAATAAATTCAATAATGGGATTATAAAGGCATTTAAACCGAGCAATAAGGCTTTTCTAGGCATGAGTGACTATAAATGAACTTTTCTTGACAATGGATGGCTTTCGCTCCACGTTTTCCGAGGCAAACAATCAATTACAATCTGTTTTAATCAAAAAATGTATAACAAATTCAAAATAAATTCAATAATGGGATTATAAAGGCATTTAAACCGAGTAATAAGGCTTTTCTAGGCATGAGTGACTATAAATGAACTTTTCTTGACAATGGATGGCTTTCGCTCCACGTTTCCCGAGGCAAACAATCAATTACAATCTGTTTTAATCAAAAAATGTAAAAACAATTCAAAATAAATTCAATAATGGGATTATAAAGGCATTTAAACCGAGCAATAAGGCTTTTCTAGGCATGAGTGACTATAAATGAACTTTTCTTGACAATCGATGGCTTTCGTTCCAAGTTTCCCGAGGAAAACAATCAATTAGAATCTGTTTTAATCAAAAAATGTAAAAAAAAATTCAAAATAAATTCAATAATGGGATTATAAAGGCATTTTAACCAAGCAATAAGGTTTTTCTAGGCATGAGTGACTATAAATGATCTTTTCTTAACAATGGATGGCTTTCGCTCCAAGTTTCCCGAGGCAAACAATCAATTAGAATATGTTTTAATCAAAAAATGTATAACAAATTCAAAATAAATTCAATAATGGGATTATAAAGGCATTTAAACCGAGTAATAAGGCTTTTCTAGGCATGAGTGACTATAAATGAACTTTTCCTGACAATGGATGGCATTCGCTCCATGTTTCCCGAGGCAAACAATCAATTACAATCTGTTTTAATCAAAAAATGAAAAAACAATTCAAAATAAATTCAATAATGGGATTATAAAGGCATTTAAACCGAGTAATAAGGCTTTTCTAGGCTTGATTGACTATAAATGAACTTTTCTTGGCAATGGATGGCTTTGGCTCCATGTTTCTAGAGGTAAACAATCTATTACAATATGTTTTAATCAAAAAATGTAAAAAAAATTCAAAATAAATTCAATAATGGGATTATAAAGGCATTTAAACCGAGTGATAAGGCTTTTCAAGGCATGAGTGACTATAAATGAACTTTTCTTGACAACGGATGGCTTTCGCTCCACGTTTCCCGAGGCAAACAATCAATTACAATCTGTTTTAATCAAAAAATGTAAAAACAATTCAAAATAAATTCAATAATGGGATTATAAAGGCATTTAAACCGAGTAATAAGGCTTTTCTAGGCTTGAGTGACTATAAATGAACTTTTTTGGACAATGGGTGGCTTTTGCCCCATGTTTCTAGAGGTAAACATTCAATTACAATATGTTTTAATCAAAAAATGTAAAACAAATTCAAAATAAATTCAATAATGGGATTATAAAGGCATTTAAACCGAGTAATAAGGCTTTTCTAGGCATGAGTGACTATAATTGAACTTTTCTTGACAATGGATGGCATTCGCTCCGGGTTTCCCCAGGCAAACAATCAATTACAATCTGTTTTAATCAAAAAATGTAAAAATAATTCAAAATAAATTCAATAATGGGATTATAAAGGCATTTAAACCGAGTAATAACGCTTTTCTAGGCTTGATTGACTATAAATGAACTTTTCTTGACAATGGATGGCTTTGGCTCCATGTTTCTAGAGGTAAACAATCTATTACAATATGTTTTAATCAAAAAATGTAAAAAAAATTCAAAATAAATTCAATAATGGGATTATAAAGGCATTTAAACCGAGTAATAAGGCTTTTCTAGGCATGAGTGACTATAAATGAACTTTTCTTGACAATGGATGGCTTTCGCTCCACGTTTCCCGAGGGAAACAATCAATTACAATCTGTTTTAATCAAAAAATGTAAAAACAATTCAAAATAAATTCAATAATGGGATTATAAAGGCATTTGAACCGAGTAATAAGGCTTTTCTAGGCGTGAGTGACTATAAATGAACTTTTCTTGACAATGGATGGCTTTCGCTCCACGTTTTCCGAGGCAAACAATCAATTACAATCTGTTTTAATCAAAAAATGTAAAAACAATTCAAAATAAATTCAATAATGGGATTATAAAGGCATTTAAACCGAGCAATAAGGCTTTTCTAGGCATGAGTGACTATAAATGATCTTTTCCTGACAATGGATGGCTTTCGCTCCACGTTTCCCGAGGCAAACAATCAATTACAATTTGTTTCAATCAAAAAATGTAAAAAACATTCAAAATAAATTCAATAATGGGATTATAAAGGCACTTAAACCGAGTAATAAGGCTTTTCTAGGCATGAGTGATTGTAAATGAACTTTTCTTGACAGTGGATAGCTTTCGCTCCACGTTTCCCGAGGCAAACAATCAATTACAATCTGTTTTAATCAAAAAATGTAAAAACAATTCAAAATAAATTCAATAATGGGATTATAAAGGCATTTAAACCGAGCAATAAGGCTTTTCTAGGCATGAGTGACTATAAATGAACTTTTCTTGACAATCGATGGCTTTCGTTCCAAGTTTCCCGAGGAAAACAATCAATTAGAATCTGTTTTAATCAAAAAATGTAAAAAAAAATTCAAAATAAATTCAATAATGGGATTATAAAGGCATTTTAACCAAGCAATAAGGTTTTTCTAGGCATGAGTTACTATAAATGATCTTTTCTTGACAATGGATGGCTTTCGCTCCAAGTTTCCCGAGGCAAACAATCAATTAGAATATGTTTTAATCAAAAAATGTATAACAAATTCAAAATAAATTCAATAATGGGATTATAAAGGCATTTAAACCGAGTAATAAGGCTTTTCTAGGCTTGAGTGACTATAAATGAACTTTTTTGGACAATGGGTGGCTTTTGCCCCATGTTTCTAGAGGTAAACATTCAATTACAATATGTTTTAATCAAAAAATGTAAAACAAATTCAAAATAAATTCAATAATGGGATTATAAAGGCATTTAAACCGAGTAATAAGGCTTTTCTAGGCATGAGTGACTATAATTGAACTTTTCTTGACAATGGATGGCATTCGCTCCGGGTTTCCCGAGGCAAACAATCAATTACAATCTGTTTTAATCAAAAAATGTAAAAATAATTCAAAATAAATTCAATAATGGGATTATAAAGGCATTTAAACCGAGTAATAACGCTTTTCTAGGCTTGATTGACTATAAATGAACTTTTCTTGACAATGGATGGCTTTGGCTCCATGTTTCTAGAGGTAAACAATCTATTACAATATGTTTTAATCAAAAAATGTAAAAAAAATTCAAAATAAATTCAATAATGGGATTATAAAGGCATTTAAACCGAGTAATAAGGCTTTTCTAGGCATGAGTGACTATAAATGAACTTTTCTTGACAATGGATGGCTTTCGCTCCACGTTTCCCGACGGAAACAATCAATTACAATCTGTTTTAATCAAAAAATGTAAAAACAATTCAAAATAAATTCAATAATGGGATTATAAAGGCATTTGAACCGAGTAATAAGGCTTTTCTAGGCGTGAGTGACTATAAATGAACTTTTCTTGACAATGGATGGCTTTCGCTCCACGTTTTCCGAGGCAAACAATCAATTACAATCTGTTTTAATCAAAAAATGTAAAAACAATTCAAAATAAATTCAATAATGGGATTATAAAGGCATTTAAACCGAGCAATAAGGCTTTTCTAGGCATGAGTGACTATAAATGATCTTTTCCTGACAATGGATGGCTTTCGCTCCACGTTTCCCGAGGCAAACAATCAATTACAATTTGTTTCAATCAAAAAATGTAAAAAACATTCAAAATAAATTCAATAATGGGATTATAAAGGCACTTAAACCGAGTAATAAGGCTTTTCTAGGCATGAGTGATTGTAAATGAACTTTTCTTGACAGTGGATAGCTTTCGCTCCACGTTTCCCGAGGCAAACAATCAATTACAATCTGTTTTAATCAAAAAATGTAAAAACAATTCAAAATAAATTCAATAATGGGATTATAAAGGCATTTAAACCGAGTAATAAGGCTTTTCTAGGCATGAGTGACTATAAATGAACTTTTCTTGACAATGGATGGCTTTCGCTCCACGTTTTCCGAGGCAAACAATCAATTACAATCTGTTTTAATCAAAAAATGTAAAAACAATTCAAAATAAATTCAATAATGGGATTATAAAGGCATTTAAACCGAGCAATAAGGCTTTTCTAGGCATGAGTGACTATAAATGATCTTTTCCTGACAATGGATGGCTTTCGCTCCACGTTTCCCGAGGCAAACAATCAATTACAATTTGTTTCAATCAAAAAATGTAAAAAACATTCAAAATAAATTCAATAATGGGATTATAAAGGCACTTAAACCGAGTAATAAGGCTTTTCTAGGCATGAGTGATTGTAAATGAACTTTTCTTGACAGTGGATAGCTTTCGCTCCACGTTTCCCGAGGCAAACAATCAATTACAATCTGTTTTAATCAAAAAATGTAAAAACAATTCAAAATAAATTCAATAATGGGATTATAAAGGCATTTAAACCGAGTAATAAGGCTTTTCTAGGCATGAGTGACTATAAATGAACTTTTGTTGACAATGGATGGCTTTCGCTCCACGTTTCCCGAGGCAAACAATCAATTACAATCTATTTTAATCAAAAAATGTAAAAAAAAATTCAAAATAAATTCAATAATGGGATTATAAAGGCATTTAAACCGAGTAATAAAGCTTTTCTAGGCATGAGTGACTATAAATGAACTTTTCTTGACAATGGATGGCATTCGCTCCACGTTTCCTGAGGCAAACAATCAATTACAATCTGTTTTAATCAAAAAATGTAAAAACAATTCAAAATAAATTCAATAATGGGATTATAAAGGCATTTAAACCGAGTAATAAGGCTTTTCTAGGCATGAGTGACTATAAATGAACTTTTCTTGACAATGGATGGCTTTCGCTCCACGTTTCCCGAGGCAAACAATCAGTTACAATCTGTTTTAATCAAAAAATGTAAAAACAATTCAAAATAAATTCAATAATGGGATTATAAAGGCATTTAAACCGAGTAATAAGGCTTTTCTAGGCATGAGTGACTATAAATGAACTTTTCTTGACAATGGATGGCTTTCGCTCCACGTTTTCCGAGCCAAACAATCAATTACAATCTGTTTTAATCAAAAAATGTAAAAACAATTCAAAATAAATTCAATAATGGGAATATAAAGGCATTTGAACCGAGTAATAAGGCTTTTCTAGGCATGAGTGACTATAAATGAACTTTTCTTGACAATGGATGGCTTTCGCTCCACGTTTCCCGAGGGAAACAATCAATTACAATCTGTTTTAATCAAAAAATGTAAAAACAATTCAAAATAAATTCAATAATGGGATTATAAAGGCATTTGAACCGAGTAATAAGGCTTTTCTAGGCATGAGTGACTATAAATGAACTTTTCTTGACAATGGATGGCTTTCGCTCCACGTTTTCCGAGGCAAACAATCAATTACAATCTGTTTTAATCAAAAAATGTAAAAACAATTCAAAATAAATTCAATAATGGGATTATAAAGGCATTTAAACCGAGCAATAAGGCTTTTCTAGGCATGAGTGACTATAAATGATCTTTTCCTGACAATGGATGGCTTTCGCTCCACGTTTCCCGAGGCAAACAATCAATTACAATTTGTTTCAATCAAAAAATGTAAAAAACATTCAAAATAAATTCAATAATGGGATTATAAAGGCACTTAAACCGAGTAATAAGGCTTTTCTAGGCATGTGATTGTAAATGAACTTTTCTTGACAGTGGATAGCTTTCGCTCCACGTTTCCCGAGGCAAACAATCAATTACAATCTGTTTTAATCAAAAAATGTAAAAACAATTCAAAATAAATTCAATAATGGGATTATAAAGGCATTTAAACCGAGTAATAAGGCTTTTCTAGGCATGAGTGACTATAAATGAACTTTTGTTGACAATGGATGGCTTTCGCTCCACGTTTTCCGAGGCAAACAATCAATTACAATCTGTTTTAATCAAAAAATGTAAAAACAATTCAAAATAAATTCAATAATGGGATTATAAAGGCATTTAAACCGAGCAATAAGGCTTTTCTAGGCATGAGTGACTATAAATGATCTTTTCCTGACAATGGATGGCTTTCGCTCCACGTTTCCCGAGGCAAACAATCAATTACAATTTGTTTCAATCAAAAAATGTAAAAAACATTCAAAATAAATTCAATAATGGGATTATAAAGGCACTTAAACCGAGTAATAAGGCTTTTCTAGGCATGAGTGATTGTAAATGAACTTTTCTTGACAGTGGATAGCTTTCGCTCCACGTTTCCCGAGGCAAACAATCAATTACAATCTGTTTTAATCAAAAAATGTAAAAACAATTCAAAATAAATTCAATAATGGGATTATAAAGGCATTTAAACCGAGTAATAAGGCTTTTCTAGGCATGAGTGACTATAAATGAACTTTTGTTGACAATGGATGGCTTTCGCTCCCCGTTTCCCGAGGCAAACAATCAATTACAATCTGTTTTAATCAAAAAATGTAAAAAAAAATTCAAAATAAATTCAATAATGGGATTATAAAGGCATTTAAACCGAGTAATAAAGCTTTTCTAGGCATGAGTGACTATAAATGAACTTTTCTTGACAATGGATGGCATTCGCTCCACGTTTCCTGAGGCAAACAATCAATTACAATCTGTTTTAATCAAAAAATGTAAAAACAATTCAAAATAAATTCAATAATGGGATTATAAAGGCATTTAAACCGAGTAATAAGGCTTTTCTAGGCATGAGTGACTATAAATGAACTTTTCTTGACAATGGATGGCTTTCGCTCCACGTTTCCCGAGGGAAACAATCAATTACAATCTGTTTTAATCAAAAAATGTAAAAACAATTCAAAATAAATTCAATAATGGGATTATAAAGGCATTTGAACCGAGTAATAAGGCTTTTCTAGGCATGAGTGACTATAAATGAACTTTTCTTGACAATGGATGGCTTTCGCTCCACGTTTTCCGAGGCAAACAATCAATTACAATCTGTTTTAATCAAAAAATGTAAAAACAATTCAAAATAAATTCAATAATGGGATTATAAAGGCATTTAAACCGAGCAATAAGGCTTTTCTAGGCATGAGTGACTATAAATGATCTTTTCCTGACAATGGATGGCTTTCGCTCCACGTTTCCCGAGGCAAACAATCAATTACAATTTGTTTCAATCAAAAAATGTAAAAAACATTCAAAATAAATTCAATAATGGGATTATAAAGGCACTTAAACCGAGTAATAAGGCTTTTCTAGGCATGAGTGATTGTAAATGAACTTTTCTTGACAGTGGATAGCTTTCGCTCCACGTTTCCCGAGGCAAACAATCAATTACAATCTGTTTTAATCAAAAAATGTAAAAACAATTCAAAATAAATTCAATAATGGGATTATAAAGGCATTTAAACCGAGTAATAAGGCTTTTCTAGGCATGAGTGACTATAAATGAACTTTTGTTGACAATGGATGGCTTTCGCTCCACGTTTTCCGAGGCAAACAATCAATTACAATCTGTTTTAATCAAAAAATGTAAAAACAATTCAAAATAAATTCAATAATGGGATTATAAAGGCATTTAAACCGAGCAATAAGGCTTTTCTAGGCATGAGTGACTATAAATGATCTTTTCCTGACAATGGATGGCTTTCGCTCCACGTTTCCCGAGGCAAACAATCAATTACAATTTGTTTCAATCAAAAAATGTAAAAAACATTCAAAATAAATTCAATAATGGGATTATAAAGGCACTTAAACCGAGTAATAAGGCTTTTCTAGGCATGAGTGATTGTAAATGAACTTTTCTTGACAGTGGATAGCTTTCGCTCCACGTTTCCCGAGGCAAACAATCAATTACAATCTGTTTTAATCAAAAAATGTAAAAACAATTCAAAATAAATTCAATAATGGGATTATAAAGGCATTTAAACCGAGTAATAAGGCTTTTCTAGGCATGAGTGACTATAAATGATCTTTTGTTGACAATGGATGGCTTTCGCTCCCCGTTTCCCGAGGCAAACAATCAATTACAATCTGTTTTAATCAAAAAATGTAAAAAAAAATTCAAAATAAATTCAATAATGGGATTATAAAGGCATTTAAACCGAGTAATAAAGCTTTTCTAGGCATGAGTGACTATAAATGAACTTTTCTTGACAATGGATGGCATTCGCTCCACGTTTCCTGAGGCAAACAATCAATTACAATCTGTTTTAATCAAAAAATGTAAAAACAATTCAAAATAAATTCAATAATGGGATTATAAAGGCATTTAAACCGAGTAATAAGGCTTTTCTAGGCATGAGTGACTATAAATGAACTTTTCCTGACAATGGATGGCATTCGCTCCATGTTTCCCGAGGCAAACAATCAATTACAATCTGTTTTAATCAAAAAATGAAAAAACAATTCAAAATAAATTCAATAATGGGATTATAAAGGCATTTAAACCGAGTAATAAGGCTTTTCTAGGCTTGATTGACTATAAATGAACTTTTCTTGGCAATGGATGGCTTTGGCTCCATGTTTCTAGAGGTAAACAATCTATTACAATATGTTTTAATCAAAAAATGTAAAAAAAATTCAAAATAAATTCAATAATGGGATTATAAAGGCATTTAAACCGAGTGATAAGGCTTTTCTAGGCATGAGTGACTATAAATGAACTTTTCTTGACAACGGATGGCTTTCGCTCCACGTTTCCCGAGGCAAACAATCAATTACAATCTGTTTTAATCAAAAAATGTAAAAACAATTCAAAATAAATTCAATAATGGGATTATAAAGGCATTTAAACCGAGTAATAAGGCTTTTCTAGGCTTGAGTGACTATAAATGAACTTTTTTGGACAATGGGTGGCTTTTGCCCCATGTTTCTAGAGGTAAACATTCAATTACAATATGTTTTAATCAAAAAATGTAAAACAAATTCAAAATAAATTCAATAATGGGATTATAAAGGCATTTAAACCGAGTAATAAGGCTTTTCTAGGCATGAGTGACTATAATTGAACTTTTCTTGACAATGGATGGCATTCGCTCCGGGTTTCCCCAGGCAAACAATCAATTACAATCTGTTTTAATCAAAAAATGTAAAAATAATTCAAAATAAATTCAATAATGGGATTATAAAGGCATTTAAACCGAGTAATAACGCTTTTCTAGGCTTGATTGACTATAAATGAACTTTTCTTGACAATGGATGGCTTTGGCTCCATGTTTCTAGAGGTAAACAATCTATTACAATATGTTTTAATCAAAAAATGTAAAAAAAATTCAAAATAAATTCAATAATGGGATTATAAAGGCATTTAAACCGAGTAATAAGGCTTTTCTAGGCATGAGTGACTATAAATGAACTTTTCTTGACAATGGATGGCTTTCGCTCCACGTTTCCCGAGGGAAACAATCAATTACAATCTGTTTTAATCAAAAAATGTAAAAAAAATTCAAAATAAATTCAATAATGGGATTATAAAGGCATTTGAACCGAGTAATAAGGCTTTTCTAGGCGTGAGTGACTATAAATGAACTTTTCTTGACAATGGATGGCTTTCGCTCCACGTTTTCCGAGGCAAACAATTAATTACAATCTGTTTTAATCAAAAAATGTAAAAACAATTCAAAATAAATTCAATAATGGGATTATAAAGGCATTTAAACCGAGCAATAAGGCTTTTCTAGGCATGAGTGACTATAAATGATCTTTTCCTGACAATGGATGGCTTTCGCTCCACGTTTCCCGAGGCAAACAATCAATTACAATTTGTTTCAATCAAAAAATGTAAAAAAAAATTCAAAATAAATTCAATAATGGGATTATAAAGGCACTTAAACCGAGTAATAAGGCTTTTCTAGGCATGAGTGATTGTAAATGAACTTTTCTTGACAGTGGATAGCTTTCGCTCCACGTTTCCCGAGGCAAACAATCAATTACATTCTGTTTTAATCAAAAAATGTAAAAACAATTCAAAATAAATTCAATAATGGGATTATAAAGGCATTTAAACCGAGTAATAAGGCTTTTCTAGGCATGAGTGACTATAAATGAACTTTTGTTGACAATGGATGGCTTTCGCTCCCCGTTTCCCGAGGCAAACAATCAATTACAATCTGTTTTAATCAAAAAATGTAAAAAAAAATTCAAAATAAATTCAATAATGGGATTATAAAGGCATTTAAACCGAGTAATAAAGCTTTTCTAGGCATGAGTGACTATAAATGAACTTTTCTTGACAATGGATGGCATTCGCTCCACGTTTCCTGAGGCAAACAATCAATTACAATCTGTTTTAATCAAAAAATGTAAAAACAATTCAAAATAAATTCAATAATGGGATTATAAAGGCATTTAAACCGAGTAATAAGGCTTTTCTAGGCATGAGTGACTATAAATGAACTTTTCCTGACAATGGATGGCATTCGCTCCACGTTTCCCGAGGCAAACAATCAATTACAATCTGTTTTAATCAAAAAATGTAAAAACAATTCAAAATAAATTCAATAATGGGATTATAAAGGCACTTAAACCGAGTAATAAGGCTTTTCTAGGCATGAGTGATTGTAAATGAACTTTTCTTGACAGTGGATAGCTTTCGCTCCACGTTTCCCGAGGCAAACAATCAATTACAATATGTTTTAATCAAAAAATGTAAAAAAAAATTCAAAATAAATTCAATAATGGGATTATAAAGGCATTTTAACCAAGCAATAAGGCTTTTCTAGGCATGAGTGACTATAAATGATCTTTTCTTGACAATGGATGGCTTTCGCTCCAAGTTTCCCGAGGCAAACAATCAATTAGAATATGTTTTAATCAAAAAATGTATAACAAATTCAAAATAAATTCAATAATGGGATTATAAAGGCATTTAAACCGAGTAATAAGGCTTTTCTAGGCATGAGTGACTATAAATGAACTTTTCCTGACAATGGATGGCATTCGCTCCATGTTTCCCGAGGCAAACAATCAATTACAATCTGTTTTAATCAAAAAATGAAAAAACAATTCAAAATAAATTCAATAATGGGATTATAAAGGCATTTAAACCGAGTAATAAGGCTTTTCTAGGCTTGATTGACTATAAATGAACTTTTCTTGGCAATGGATGGCTTTGGCTCCATGTTTCTAGAGGTAAACAATCTATTACAATATGTTTTAATCAAAAAATGTAAAAAAAATTCAAAATAAATTCAATAATGGGATTATAAAGGCATTTAAACCGAGTGATAAGGCTTTTCTAGGCATGAGTGACTATAAATGAACTTTTCTTGACAACGGATGGCTTTCGCTCCACGTTTCCCAAGGCAAACAATCAATTACAATCTGTTTTAATCAAAAAATGTAAAAACAATTCAAAATAAATTCAATAATGGGATTATAAAGGCATTTAAACCGAGTAATAAGGCTTTTCTAGGCTTGAGTGACTATAAATGAACTTTTTTGGGCAATGGGTGGCTTTTGCCCCATGTTTCTAGAGGTAAACATTCAATTACAATATGTTTTAATCAAAAAATGTAAAACAAATTCAAAATAAATTCAATAATGGGATTATAAAGGCATTTAAACCGAGTAATAAGGCTTTTCTAGGCATGAGTGACTATAATTGAACTTTTCTTGACAATGGATGGCATTCGCTCCGGGTTTCCCGAGGCAAACAATCAATTACAATCTGTTTTAATCAAAAAATGTAAAAATAATTCAAAATAAATTCAATAATGGGATTATAAAGGCATTTAAACCGAGTAATAACGCTTTTCTAGGCTTGATTGACTATAAATGAACTTTTCTTGACAATGGATGGCTTTGGCTCCATGTTTCTAGAGGTAAACAATCTATTACAATATGTTTTAATCAAAAAATGTAAAAAAAATTCAAAATAAATTCAATAATGGGATTATAAAGGCATTTAAACCGAGTAATAAGGCTTTTCTAGGCATGAGTGACTATAAATGAACTTTTCTTGACAATGGATGGCTTTCGCTCCACGTTTCCCGAGGGAAACAATCAATTACAATCTGTTTTAATCAAAAAATGTAAAAACAATTCAAAATAAATTCAATAATGGGATTATAAAGGCATTTGAACCGAGTAATAAGGCTTTTCTAGGCATGAGTGACTATAAATGAACTTTTCTTGACAATGGATGGCTTTCGCTCCACGTTTTCCGAGGCAAACAATCAATTACAATCTGTTTTAATCAAAAAATGTAAAAACAATTCAAAATAAATTCAATAATGGGATTATAAAGGCATTTAAACCGAGCAATAAGGCTTTTCTAGGCATGAGTGACTATAAATGATCTTTTCCTGACAATGGATGGCTTTCGCTCCACGTTTCCCGAGGCAAACAATCAATTACAATTTGTTTCAATCAAAAAATGTAAAAAACATTCAAAATAAATTCAATAATGGGATTATAAAGGCACTTAAACCGAGTAATAAGGCTTTTCTAGGCATGAGTGATTGTAAATGAACTTTTCTTGACAGTGGATAGCTTTCGCTCCACGTTTCCCGAGGAAAACAATCAATTACAATCTGTTTTAATCAAAAAATATAAAAACAATTCAAAATAAATTCAATAATGGGATTATAAAGGCATTTAAACCGAGTAATAAGGCTTTTCTAGGCATGAGTGACTATAAATGAACTTTTGTTGACAATGGATGGCTTTCGCTCCACGTTTCCCGAGGCAAACAATCAATTACAATCTGTTTTAATCAAAAAATGTAAAAAAAAATTCAAAATAAATTCAATAATGGGATTATAAAGGCATTTAAACCGAGTAATAAAGCTTTTCTAGGCATGAGTGACTATAAATGAACTTTTCTTGACAATGGATGGCATTCGCTCCACGTTTCCTGAGGCAAACAATCAATTACAATCTGTTTTAATCAAAAAATGTAAAAACAATTCAAAATAAATTCAATAATGGGATTATAAAGGCATTTAAACCGAGTAATAAGGCTTTTCTAGGCATGAGTGACTATAAATGAACTTTTCCTGACAATGGATGGCATTCGCTCCATGTTTCCCGAGGCAAACAATCAATTACAATCTGTTTTAATCAAAAAATGAAAAAACAATTCAAAATAAATTCAATAATGGGATTATAAAGGCATTTAAACCGAGTAATAAGGCTTTTCTAGGCTTGATTGACTATAAATGAACTTTTCATGGCAATGGATGGCTTTGGCTCCATGTTTCTAGAGGTAAACAATCTATTACAATATGTTTTAATCAAAAAATGTAAAAAAAATTCAAAATAAATTCAATAATGGGATTATAAAGGCATTTAAACCGAGTGATAAGGCTTTTCTAGGCATGAGTGACTATAAATGAACTTTTCTTGACAACGGATGGCTTTCGCTCCACGTTTCCCGAGGCAAACAATCAATTACAATCTGTTTTAATCAAAAAATGTAAAAACAATTCAAAATAAATTCAATAATGGGATTATAAAGGCATTTAAACCGAGTAATAAGGCTTTTCTAGGCTTGAGTGACTATAAATGAACTTTTTTGGACAATGGGTGGCTTTTGCCCCATGTTTCTAGAGGTAAACATTCAATTACAATATGTTTTAATCAAAAAATGTAAAACAAATTCAAAATAAATTCAATAATGGGATTATAAAGGCATTTAAACCGAGTAATAAGGCTTTTCTAGGCATGAGTGACTATAATTGAACTTTTCTTGACAATGGATGGCATTCGCTCCGGGTTTCCCGAGGCAAACAATCAATTACAATCTGTTTTAATCAAAAAATGTAAAAATAATTCAAAATAAATTCAATAATGGGATTATAAAGGCATTTAAACCGAGTAATAACGCTTTTCTAGGCTTGATTGACTATAAATGAACTTTTCTTGACAATGGATGGCTTTGGCTCCATGTTTCTAGAGGTAAACAATCTATTACAATATGTTTTAATCAAAAAATGTAAAAAAAATTCAAAATAAATTCAATAATGGGATTATAAAGGCATTTAAACCGAGTAATAAGGCTTTTCTAGGCATGAGTGACTATAAATGAACTTTTCTTGACAATGGATGGCTTTCGCTCCACGTTTCCCGAGGGAAACAATCAATTACAATCTGTTTTAATCAAAAAATGTAAAAACAATTCAAAATAAATTCAATAATGGGATTATAAAGGCATTTGAACCGAGTAATAAGGCTTTTCTAGGCGTGAGTGACTATAAATGAACTTTTCTTGACAATGGATGGCTTTCGCTCCACGTTTTCCGAGGCAAACAATCAATTACAATCTGTTTTAATCAAAAAATGTAAAAACAATTCAAAATAAATTCAATAATGGGATTATAAAGGCATTTAAACCGAGCAATAAGGCTTTTCTAGGCATGAGTGACTATAAATGATCTTTTCCTGACAATGGATGGCTTTCGCTCCACGTTTCCCGAGGCAAACAATCAATTACAATTTGTTTCAATCAAAAAATGTAAAAAACATTCAAAATAAATTCAATAATGGGATTATAAAGGCACTTAAACCGAGTAATAAGGCTTTTCTAGGCATGAGTGATTGTAAATGAACTTTTCTTGACAGTGGATAGCTTTCGCTCCACGTTTCCCGAGGCAAACAATCAATTACAATCTGTTTTAATCAAAAAATGTAAAAACAATTGAAAATAAATTCAATAATGGGATTATAAAGGCATTTAAACCGAGTAATAAGGCTTTTCTAGGCATGAGTGACTATAAATGAACTTTTCTTGACAATGGATGGCTTTCGCTCCACGTTTTCCGAGGCAA